>NW_026558624.1:0-145489 GCF_026930045.1 Uloborus diversus
CAGATATTATTGTCTGTAACTTTTAAATTTCATGATATCTTATTTTCAGAATGTCTATATTTTAAACAATTTTTAACTATTTCAAATTAAAAAAAAGCTTAAATATTAAATTTATATGTCTGACATCAATATTAAACACACTTTATATATATATTTTTTAAAAAATAATTGTTGGAAACTCTGTTTCCAAAGACATAGAAGAGCTTTTCTCTGATGCTTTCGTTTTTTCTGAAGAGGGGGGGGGGGGGAGCAGAATCCCTAAAAGACCCATAACTTTTTTCATAGGGGAAGTTAGGACTCATACTCATGATCATTTTTCATTGTTAAACATGATTTTTAAAACTGACCCTGATGTTAAAAATTTGACAATGGCTTTTTTTCACCAAAAAAAAAAAAATCAAAATTTTTCTTTTTCCAATTTTTTAAAAATTCATAGTATAAACCAAGATTATTATAATATTTTTAATAAAAATATTCAAAATCTTAGCATTTTTTTATGAAAATTTCCAAAAAGGTAAGTTTATTAGTTGCTAAGAAACAATTTTTTCCCATTAAACAACAGTTTCAGTTTGAATGTCTTAAAAATGACAAAAAACGCAAAATCAAAAAATAAGTCTATAATATCAAAATACATTGAGATTGAAAGAAAAAAAACCTAAGGGGTTGCTTTTTACCACAAAATGAGGAAGTATACCAAGTTTCATCAAAATCTGTGGTGGAACATGTTAAAATCCCATTTTTTACGGTAGATTTGGGGTGGAACTACCCCATATTTTAAGTTATTTCAAATGAAAAAGAAGCTTAGATTTTATTTACATTTGAGTCCAATGTTCAACACACTGTATATTTGAATTTTTGTCGTAATTGCTGACAATTCTGTTTTTAAGAATATGGAAGAGATTGTCTGCATGATGTTTCCTGCTTTTTTTTTCAGAATGGGGGGGGGGGGGCAGAATCCCTCAAAGTCCCCTAATGTTTTTTATTGGATAAGTTAGAATACATATTAATGATCATTTTTTAAAAAAATTATGATTTTTAAAGCTGACCCTCTTGTTGAAATTCAGAATTATGTCAGCACCTTTTTTTGACAAAAAAAATTTTAAATTTTCCTTTTCTAATTTTTTAAAAATTTCTTATGTAAACTAAAACTATTAAGATATTTTTTATCAACATTTTCAAAGTCTTTACATTTTATGCAAAAATTTTCAGAAAGATTATATCATTACTTACCAAGAAACAATTTTTTTAATAAACAACATCTTCTCAGTTTGAGTGTCTCAAAAATGATAAAAAATGCAAAATCGCCGAATTTCAAAAGGCTATAAAATCAAAACGAATTGATATTGAAAGAAAAAAAAATTAGGGGGTTGCTTATAACCATAAAGGGATGAAGGTATACCAAGTTTTATCAAATTCCGAGACGGTGGGTGTTAAAATCCCATTTTTTGTGCTTGATTTGACGTGGAATGACCCCCCTAGTAATACATCAAAAACAGGAGAACTTTCTAAATTATCTGATTTTCCCTCGTCCCTCGTAAGCTTGCCGTTTCTTCACTTTGTCAACCAAGGATAGGATTTTCATTTTCTGTTCCCACATACTACTTAATTTGCGATTCTATCCGCTCTAAAGTCATTGAAATTTTCATACAAGGCTCCAACACTTTTTTAACCCCATCAATCAATCCCTGCTCAATAAGCTTGTAATTGTAATTTTTTTTTTTTAATTTGCACTAAAATTGCGACAAGTACAAAAATATCAAGCAAACTAGTACAATATACATTTTAGTGGTCCAGGGGTCCCATTTAGTGGTCCAGTTTTCAAAATTTTCGTTCAAAAATCAGAGGCTGTTCCTGACCCGAATTGGAGCCGCTTCACGACCCCTTTGCAAAAATTAAACTTTTTAAAAGCAGCACATTCACAAAAACTCACACATAAAAGTGGCTTTCAACCAAAGACTCATCTTTTACCGAGGTAGAATTTATTGCTAATATTTTTGCTGTTCAAATCAAATATATTACAAAGAGTCCTCGCACCTAGAAAGTCAAGGGAAACACAGATTACAACTATGATGAATGGAAATAAGTCGGGATTTTTAGCAAAAAATTCTCAAAATTGTCAATTGACCATGGATTTTGAGTACTAAAACGTGTATGACAAACAGAATTTTATGGATTACGTTTAAAATAGACACATTTTAGCCGTTTTTTTATATTTTTGCTATTGACGGTGATAAATCTTGAAATGCACATAGGCTATTCAAGTTTTTTGAAAAATTAATGCAGTTTGTAGAATTTCAAATTTTATCTAGTTCTCCCACAGGTTTGGCTCAAACATACCGCTTTTCAAGAAAAAGCAATATATTAGAGCCAAACTTTAAGGAAGTCTTCTGTTAAATGAGCATAACCCCTAAACAGGTAAAATAACTCCATTGATCATGGAAAAAAATTCCGACAAGCAATACTAAAAAAAGTAGCCCAAGAGCAATGAGGAGACAGTCGAATTTCAAATGCGGTGTAATGTATTAAGCAATATTACAACAGATATTAATAGTTCTCATTATTACTAAGTCAACACTTAACTTTATGAGATCCAACTAATACTACGAGAATTTTCATAACCAGCACAAAAATACAACCTAATTAAAAGTTGGCAATCATGAGATATAATATTTTGACTACTGTAAATAAATGAAATAATACCTTGATCCATTCCTAAAACTTCCATGATGATTTGTTTGTTAAATTAACGTTGCAACACGTGCACTTTTCATCCAAAACATGCGGCGGTTTCTTTACAGGTACAGTTGTGGTTAAAACAGGTGTGGTTCTTCTTCAGCTTCATGTATGGAAAAAACGTGAACTGTTTTGTCCTATACAAACATCACCGCCCCCCCCCCCCTTTTTTTTTACAATTGTTCCAAAAATATTTACGAAACCAATACAAACTGCTAACTATTTTCTACTTATACATCGTGTTAATGAAATGTAACTCACAAATCCATTAGGGTAAGAACAACAACCCTAAAAAGACCCCAAATGAGGGGGGGGGGGGATAATCAATTTGCAACTTCGGAGTTCGAATACGCAACCTTCCGGTGATTAACAATACTAAAGAAAAAGGTAAAACAATCCGTTCCACGTGTTTTCTTTGGGGTAAATTACTGGCTTCAGACAGTTTGTGATGTAATGTAATTTCAGAAAAATAGCTTCCCACAAACACGATGAAAAATTACTCTCATTCACTAAGCGTCAAAACCAGTTATAAGTTATGGCATTTGTTTGTTTTACCTTTTTCATCCGCCATTAGACAGTGGCTGTGCAGCGCCTCTTGCAGTTTAATGGAGTTGCGAATAAGATGTAAAAATATTTTTCTTCTCCAAAAAATAAATAAATGAAAACAAAAAAGTAATCGATCCTATTCGCAACTCCAACGAACTATAGGGGGCACTGAAGTCACTGTCTAATGGCGGAATCATAGACTAATAATAAGAGTAGACCGAGCTATGGCAACCCTTTTGCTGCTCATAAACCAAACCATGTGACTGGTGGATATCCTAGCAACAGCGGGCGTTAATCGTAGCAGACGATCAACGCCAGCGAGAAATAAAATAAATAGAATTTATGGAACACGGAAGAATGATCTTTTATGGAGTCCGATTTGTAAATTTGTTATTCTAAGTTGTAAATATTTTGTTAATATAGTGAGTTTTTCGTTTAGATAGTATTGTGCATTTTCTTTAGTCAATTTCAAACTCTCTAAGGAATAAAAGATGCAAGCGACCAAGAAGAATCAGGAAACGGTAAGATTTTTACCTACAGTTTCAATTTAAGATACCAATTAGTACATTTTTGCGTTAACGCAAAACGTTTACGCCATTTCGTTCACGCCAACGCTGAAAGCTCCAAATGAAATAAAAGTTACCGAAAACTGATCAAAAACTATTACTAATGTCAAAATAATGCATAACTAAAAGAAAAACAGTTCAATCTCTGCACCTGGAAGTTTTTTTTAATGAAAACACATTGTCTTAAAATACATGTCGAATGCCAAACTATAGATAATGCTGCCATCTAGCAACCATGCTGCCAAAGTCTTCGCCAAGCCCTTCCACTAGTCACATGATACATCTATGAACCAATTTTCTTCATCAGCAAGAATGAGAAAGCTCGGTCTACTCTTATTATTAGTCTATGGGCGGAATTGAAAACTAAAACAAAAGCACATGGCAACGAAGAAAATGCTAAAAGTGTTGTGATTTTTGCTCGTACCACGGAGTAGGAAGAAGGAGAGAAATGTCCTACGGGATTTCTAGTGTAAAAGTGGCAACGTTTGTTCACTTTTTCCAGAGGGCGCTGTATGTGCACCGCTCCCGACAATCGCAGCGGATCAATGTCAATGATGCTAAGTTTCTCATTTTTTTAGAGGCAGCTATTAAAGCAAAAAAAGAAAAAAAAACTACTGGAAATTGGTTGTAATAAGGGGCCAATATAGTGGACGATGTACGGCTTTCGTCCACAGGAAGTTAGCGCAGTATTTTGATGGAAAAATTTATTTTGTTTTTCATCACCAACTTGCCGAATTCGTCTGCTATTAATATTGCGCTGTGCGATGTTTCATTTTTTACGAGTTGGAATGTTTCTATTCCTGTAAATAATTGACGAAATGAGAATGTTGTAGAGTTAATTACGTAAATCCTTTTAGTTGTAAATTTCGTGACATGTTTCGAGAACTAATTAAAGCGAAATAATTTTTTGCTTTAACGACCTTTAACAGATAAAAATAAATGTTAATATTCTATTCAATTAACTTCAAGCTGATATTGATTATAATAATTTTATTCACGTGTTTGCTCACTGCTTAAACAGAATTGTTATCATTATTTTTTTATTATTGCATTTTTTTCGACAACCAAATGGAAAAAAAAATCGAGAAACCTAATTCATTCAAAAAATTCTACCTTGGAACGCTTTTTTGAGATAGTTTGTGGGGTTTTCTGTTGAAATTAATCATGTGTATTTTTTAAATGAAAAAGGTTTCCCGATTTTTTTTCGATTTGGTTGTAGAAAAAAATGCAATAATAATAAAAAAAATAATGATAACAATTCTGTTTAAGCAGTGAGTAAACACGTGAATAAAATTATTACATTCAATATCAGCTTGAAGTTAAGTGAATAGAACATTAACATTTATTTTTATCTGTTAAGGGTCGTGAAAGCAAAAAATTGTTTCGATTTAATTAGTTCTCGAAGCATGTCACGAAATTTACAACTAATTAAAAAAAGTATTTACGTAATTAATTCTACTACATTCTCATTTCATCAATTATTTTCAGGAATAGAAACATTCCAACTCGTAAAAAATAAAACATCGCACAGCGCAATATTAATAGCAGACGAATTCGGCAAGTTGGTGATGAAAAATAAAATAACATTTTCCATCAAAATACTGCGCTAACTACCAGTGGACGAAAGTCTTACATCGTCCACTATTTTGGTCCCTTATTACAAACAATTTCCAGTAGTTTTTTTCTTTTTTTTGCTTTAATAGCTGCCTCTAAAAAATGAGAAACTTAGCATCATTTACATTGATCTGCTGCGATTGTCGGGAGCGGTGCACATACAGCGCCCTCTGGAAAAAGTGAACAAACGTTGCCACTTCTGCATAGTAAAGATTTATCTTCTTCCCTTTAATCTCCCTGGTTCGTACGTATGATTTTTTTCGCTTTATTCTTTTTAAATTAATTTTCAAAGTCTTGTTGATATTCTGACCCATGTAGAAAGAAATGAGAATTCAAGAAGCATTACTAAACGTCAAACATTAATGCAAAGTACGTAGTTCATAGTTCTAAGCAGCCATTTTCACGATGTTGAATTCGATATTTATCAATTCTTGATAAAACTAAATAATAATTGTGGCCTGACAAGAATAACAATTAATGCTAGAAAATTCAATATGACATTACAAATTATTACCAAAAGAAGATGATACTTCTTTGCTTTGCTTTGGCTAGCGCTTGTTTTCTATTTGTACCTGAGTTATTTCTCTTGAATTCCCGAATCGGTTAATTTAAAAATTTTCTGTTTCGATTTTTCTAATTTCTGAGTTACGATTTAATTGTGTCATGTTATGCAAATCATCAACAAAATTCTCACGGATATATGGTGGTAGTTTTCTTTTCAGTTGATTGACAATTATTTCTTTTTACTTATCGAATTCTGTAATCTTACTACCATTTTATTCCACTCATGTTAAAAATTGAAAATGGTTTAACTAAAAACGCGAAATCTCGCCAAGGCTACTTTGCTCGCACAATACCAAAACTATAACCCTAAACAAATTTGGCGATACCTGTCAGCTGAGAATAAAAGGAATAAAGTAAATTCTTTCTCGGTTAAACATTTTTCATTTTGTTCTATGATAATATATTCAAGAAAATATTTTGCATACTGTCCATTCCAACCAGTGGTGGCGCTAGGAAATCCCCGACAGGGTGGCAAACTTGCCCGACAGGGGGGCATAGCCAAATTTTACTTTGCAAGATTCCCCCCCCCCCCCGAGCCTGATCATCCTGACATTGGACATGGGGCGCATTTCTATTTCAGGAAATTCATTTTGTGCCTTCCCCCCCCATTTCAGTTTTTTTATATGTTGAAGCAATAAAATATTTCGATACTTGCGTTTTTACACAACCGTACTAAATTTTATGGTACCTCATATCACAATGAAATATATACATTTAAAAAGTAGAAGAGATATAGTAGTATACGATAAATATATAAATGTGGTTAAACTTTGCAGTAAACTGTAAATACCAAAATGATCTATCATATAACTTTTAATAGTAAATACAGACCGAATTTGGAGTGGTTTTCTGATTTGCAAAGAGATCACACATTTAAGGCGAATTTTTAACAACAAATAGATTTTTTCCTTGTTTTGGCATTTGCAAAACTATCAATGATATCATTGTACTCTAGATTCTGAGTGAAATCATTATTTATTTTTAATTAACATGATAAATTAAGGGGATTTTAGCTCCCCCCCTGAAATCTAAGAGGAAGGGCCTATGCCCCACTTGCCCCTGTGGTAATCAGGCTCTGCCCCCCTCCAATTCAAGTGATAAAGAAACTAATCATTCTTTGCTTCTAAGAACACGAATTCCCTATAAAAATTAAAGGCAAAAAATAAAAAATTTAAAATAGATAAATTGAAATATGTAGGGAAAAAAATCAAATTTAAAATGAAAAACATGAAACTAGGCTTTTGTGAGCAGGGTCATCGCGAGATCAATAAACTAGAACTGTCTGAGAATCGGGATTTGACGAAAAGTCTGACTATGATGTATAATCATTATAAATGTGTGCTCAACAGAATTTTATTCAGAGAAAGAAACTTAACAACAGGAATTTAGTTGTGCTTGTAGAAATGAGGGGGTTTCCGGGGGTTCTCCCCCGGAAATTTTTCGAAATTGTAGCTCTGAAGACGCAATTTTAGATAATCTTCGGTAATTTCATGGAGAGAAGGATTTGGGTGCTCACATCCAAAGAATTTTAAGAAATTGAAGTCGAATAAACGAACTTTTAGTCGATCTGTATTGGTATTTTATAGGGAGTGAGAGTCGAGGTGCACCCCCAAAAAAGTTTTAAAATTAAAGTATCGAAAACACAATTTTAGGTCATGTTTGGCAACGTTAGGGTGATGGAGTTAGTGACCAATTAAGATACTGAGGGTTCCCCCCCCCCTTCCGTAATCAAACCTTATAAACACACAAATTTACGGAGGGAAACTCCAGGGCTAAAGGTTATAGCGGTGCTCATCCAGAGCCGTGTCCAAGAGGAGGGTTTTAGGGGTTAAACCCCTCCCATTGAAAAAAAAAAGTATGTCAAATGAAGAAAACGATTGACTTAAATTAACTTTAATGTGAAAGCCTGCGTTTAACGTTCCCTCCCTTTCTCTTTGAAGTTTTTCTGTAATTTTTTTAACTCAGTAATTCTGTATTTTTCCCCCTCTAATTCAACTCAGTTGGACCTAAATGCTTGCATTTCTTTCTTCTTTTATAACTTAAAAAATTTTGCATAACATTTAAATGTTATGTAATTTACAACTGTTGATGCTTTGCCGACTGAAATAATAATTTGGAAAAACTGTGGTGGTAGAACCGTTGAATTATCTACCAATACAAAGCATTAATATTGCTTATTATAAGGAGGTAATGATGACTTTGGCATATGTTGCAGCTATGAAGATGTATTAGTGATTGTGTTTAGTAATGTAATTTGCATCTACAATACGCTCGTTCTAAGCCTTATTTCAGAACATAAAATCTGATATGCATTCTCCCCTAGTAGCACCCGATATCGTAGCGTCATCTATACGTTATTGCCGTATATCATTTCATCTACCCGATATCGTATATTGTTTCTACTGTATAGCTCGTCATCGGCACGATATCACGAGAAACGACATTTTACAAAATTGCTGATAATAGTCATATTTCAAAACTGTACCATTGTTTTATGAGTAAAATGGGATAAATCAAAAATAATTCAGTTTCAATAAAAAAAATTCAAATATTTGAAATTTCACGCATTTCTCTAATTGCGAGGTGATGACGCTTACGTTATCGTTACAATGACGCGTAAACGATGTAGGAAGATATCGCAAACGATGACTGCACAATGACCGCTTGCGTTATCGTTACAATGACGCGTAACGATATTGTCACTGGTGCACGCTCTGCCGGATTAGACATCGTTTTATATCGTAACCCGATGACGGAGCGATATAGGATTGGTTATTTTCACGATATCGTCGTACGTCATTGTAATTTTTTTTTCTTGTACCCCTTTATATTGGATAGTCACTCCTCTCTAAACAAGAAATTTCAAAAAATAACTTATTCTACGTTCGAAAATAGGTTATTTTTCTTTTTTTTTTTTTCTCTCTTTTTTTTTTATTTTTAGGAATGACAACGATGTTTTTCGCTTCATCCAGCCAGAGGGCGTTCGCGCTGTTTTCAAATTCAAATTTCAAGTGTAAACAAACATTTGCTTCGAGCAAACGTGGAAGATTTCATAATTAATTTTCGGGATCTGCATTACGACATTTGACTGTTTTGTGTCAACAAGCCCTAAAATTCAAAATCAAACTCTAAAATAAGGAATTTGTGACTAAAATTTAAATATTGGTTTAGCGATAGTGAGTTTGAATGCAAGGTAATTGAACGCTGTTATGGTTGAAACATGATTTTTTTTGTTGCTAATTGAAACTAAATCACAAATTTAATTCCCTATGCAAAGCTGCTTCATTTAATTTATTTCAGATGAAATTCGATTAAAATAAACACTTTCATTGTATGTAACTAGGTTTAGTATTTTTTTAAACTGTACAATAAAAATGGCAGATACGCTTGCCTGCTCCTGGATTACCCATCTCATTACTAGAAATGCTGCAATTTTGAATGTTCTACAGTAAGATGAATTATAGTTTGACATTTTGATTGTTTTATAGTTTGATTTTCTAATTATATCCCTCCCCCTCCCCCTGCATTTTAAGAAGACCCTGTGCCCTCTTTTTAGTATTCAGTACACTGTCCTTGCGGGAAAAACACACAGAAGATCTTGTTTTAAAAATAGGCAAAAAAGCATCGGCGGGATGGTTTAATTGATGGAAAAAACTGCTTTTCTTTTCTGCTAATTTAGTAATTTATAATTTAAAACAGTTTAGTTGACTGATTGCTATTTTAATTTGCAGCTGTAAAAATGAATGCTTAATTGAAAAAAATGTTGTTGTATTCTGGATTCTTTTTGGTTATTGTTATCAAATTATATTTGTCCCAAAGCTATTGCAGTAAGTGTTACTGTACTGTTTTTTTCCTAACATTTGCAATGAGTATATGTCCATTGCCTCCCTCCCCCTGAAAAAATTTTAAATGATGGGCTTAGTACACAGTAGAACTTCTTGAAATTCTACCTTATGGTTGCAAAAACAGACAAGAAAGCTAGTGAAATAGAATTCCGATATACAGTGAACTCTCAGTAACTCAAAGTCCCAAGAATCTGGTTAAAACCTTCCAGTAATCAGCAGTTCGAGTTATCGTAATTTCCATTCCTATCATTCTCAAGTATAATTTTTATTTTGTTTCTCAAAAATAGTGCATGATACATAAACTATTATAACATGCATAGTTTGTATAAATTAAATATTAGTATGTACTAAATAAAAATAACTTTACAGAAAACAGAATAAATTTTTTAAGATACTGCCACTTAATGGGGTAACAGATAAATGACTACCCCGATTGTACGAATAAAACCTGAAACCAAAATGTTCCCTTTGTCGAAACTACAATCTTAAAATGAAATTTTCGACGATCTTTACTAATGATGCTAGGTAACGGTGGGAGTCGGAACAGCTCTCCTATTTTTTTTTTTTTTTTGGAAATTGAGGCTCGAAAGCGCAACTTTAAACCATCTTTTTTCCTTTTTTGATGTGGTGGCTCTAGCGAAGAAAATTTTCAAATTTGAAGACCAAAAAAAAAATAGTAGGACATCTTTTATGACAGCCGGGAAGAAGGCGTTTAGCCGTTCTTCCCCAGAACGATTTCGATATTGAAGACTTTAATACGCAATTGGAAACCATCTCTGATTACATTGCGAGAAGGGATAGGGTTCGGTAACTCTTCCATAAGTGTTTCGAAATTGCAGTCTTACCAAAAACATTTTTGAATGATTTTAATAATGTTGAAGAAGAACTGAAATCGGGGGTGCTCTCAGGAAAAAATTACAAAGTTGAGGACCTAAAAACGAAATCTTAGACGATTTTCAATGAGTTGGGAGTAGGGATGAAACCAGGGTCACTCCTTTGGAAAATGTTTGAACTTAAGGTCCTAAAAAAGAAATTCTAGACGATCTGTGTTATGATGTGAACGTGAGTCGTTAGAGATATTTCCCCTGAAAAGAATTTGAAATGAAAACTCTATATATGCATTTGTACTACCTCTAACGCGTCTGATATTACTGGGTTGAGGTTTGGGAACTCTCCTCCAGAAATTTTTTTTCATTTTTGGTCAACTTCAAAATGTTGGGAAGGGTGAGGATGCTCCTGAACAAATGTTTAGAAGTTGAGGTTCTATAAATGAAATTGTTTGCCAGCTTCGATGATGTTAGAGAGAGAAATAGTATTTGGGACTCTCCTCAGAAATTTTCGATATTTAAGTCCTAAATGCGCAACTGGATCGTTGTAAGAAGGGATGTGGTTCATTGAGTTTCACTCAGAAACATTTTGAAATTGATGTTTTATTCAATTTGTTAGGCTACCTTTGGTAGTGTAAAAAAATGGGGTTAGGCTCAGAAAACCCCTCCTTCCTCCTATTTTGCTTTGTCCGTAATATATTTTTAATTTCAAAAATATGTTGTAAAGCATCCTGCCATACTTTTTCTTTTCCAAAAATATTTAACTTTTAGTTTTCCCGTAAAGGAATTTTCAAATTTCGATCTCAAATTTTTGTTCCCCCTGAAACAAATTATTAACACTTTGGGCTAAGGTGGGTATCTTATGTTTTTTTTAATTTTATTTTTATTTAAATTTAAATATCATGTCTCTTGAATTTCTTGATACACTTTTGTTCGCCATTCATTTTTTACCTTAGGACAATTTAGAACTGCTGGTACCTATTCCTTACCGTGTTCTAAATTACTCTTCCTCACTCTATTTTATTTTTTTTTTCTATTTAAAACATATTTTGGGGCATCCCATGTATTTTTATCCACTTTGCTGGGATCTTCGTGATGAAATTTTGAATAATAATACTTCTAAAAATAATATGTTGGAAGCAAACTCCGATAACAGATATAATTATGAACAAAATATATAAAACTGTGTACATAATTTACTATCAATTTGGAACTTGCACGCAATTCATGTGTGTGTAGAGAATTTAAGCAGTCTATGGCAAATGTTTTTTGCAAAATAGGTGATATGTCTTGCAGAGGTGCCCCAATGGAGGGGTCATGGGACTTTACTATGACATCCCCAAACTTTTTCACTCTTGAACCTGTGCAACCTTTTTTTTTTCTTTTTCTTTGTGCCCTCGAATCTGTGAACTCTTCGGGAGGGCCCAGTCTAACCCTGAGCAAAGCTATACTTTGAAGAAATTATTGTTCAAATCAAAGATATTGAAAATTATCTGCTTTTACTGGAAAAGGACCTCGACTCAAGCATACACCCCCTCCCCTCTCCTTAAATAGCTTTTTTTCTGCCTAAAGAGCTGGTTGCATATCTATACTAGTTGAATTTTGCTCCTTCATAATAGCACACCACAGTTTTTTTTTTTTCAACAAGCTATTAATTTTTTTCCCCATGACTTGTGCCCTTTTCGGCTTGCACCTTTAGCCTAGGGCTTAGGGTGGCCTATTGTGTAATCCGGCCGGATTAAAGACTCCAGCTTAATTGAATAATTTTCCTGGGTAATTGAATAATAGTAATCAGCTTTCACAAATATTTTTGTTGAAAATTTTTTTAAATAAATTTGAAATTAGTAAGGACAATTATTGACGTAAAAATGTAAAACAATATTTTCCGCCCTCAACGGGCGGCGAGAAAAAACTTGAATTTTCCATCAAAACATTTTGTCTATTCTTTTTTTTTCTTGCTGCCATTACAAGAAAAGACTATAGTGCTGTGGTAGGAGTACATTTGAGACATAGAAACAACTTGGTATTAAGAAAAACTAAATTATTTTGGACCAAATGGAAACTTCGAGATAAACGAATATTTAAGTCATAAGCCATCGAGAGTTGACTGTAGTATAGTAATCTGATGATAAATTTTATATGCTCTTGAAATAGAGGAAGGGCTCTTGGTTAAATTTTGCCACAAACTAAAATTAGGGTTAAAACAGTTTTAACTTTAGTTAAATAGGGATGCCCACCTGGGGGGGGTGGGGATCATGCAGCCGGGGACTGCGTCCAAAAAATTTTAGTGGGGGGATTTTTTACCTTTTTAGGGGGTCTTCGTGATTTTTAGGGGGGTTGGGCACTCCTGAGTTAAAACTGTTTTGCGAAATTCCTTAATTGGTCTTAATCAGGGCTACAATAACAAATAGAGAGTGATTTAGCAGCAAGTTACCGCCCCTAAGCTAGGGCTAAGGCAGAAATACAGCGCGGTTATCGAGGCCCGTATCTATAAATTTTGGGCCCTCCTGCGACAAAATCTGTAAGGCCACCCCTCAAAGGCCAACAGTGTAAATTTTCAACGTTAATAAGTCTTAGTGCTCATGTTTTCTTTAAACCTCTTAAGGACGTGCCCCCTCCGCACTCCAGGGTCTGCGGGTATGCAGATCAGAGCCTGCGGTTATCACATCCAGAGACTGCAGTTTTGTTCTTATTAGAACTCATCAGTCTAAAATAGTGAATAACCAAGCTGGAGACAGATGTAATCTCATTGAAGCTGAGAACGCCAACAAAGGGAAGATAAAGTAAATTTATCTCACCATTGAGTGTCTGAAGCATTGCGCAGTTCGACTCATGATTAAATTCACGAATCAGGAAAAAGCCTACAAAACGTGCAAAAATGTAAGCCTAACTTGAAAGATTTATAGAATGAAAGCCGTACCGTCTACTACGTTAAGCTGATTCCATATAATGTAAAAATTCCTTCAAAACCGAAACAGTTTTGAGGTTTTTAAACTTGGATTGAAATTAAAAGATTGGTTAAATCTCGGAGAGCTGTAAAATTATGGGAAACTTGTTTCTTTGCTGACATAACTTATAAACGAAATGAGTTTAACAAAATCAACATTAAAAAACCCACGTAACTACCTCGATACGCTTAAACAGGTAAGTTAAAAATTAATAAACTATAATATAATAAGAATAAAATAAAATAAAAACACTTGAACAAATAAACCCAAAATTTGAGAAGAAATATTTAAACAGGTAGAAACAAACAACTATCACATGGTTAAAAATTCATTGTTTGGGGGGGGGACGATCCAGTGAGCCGCTGGGACACTGCAAAGTTTTTGAAGAGGGCGGCTTACAATTTACAGATCCGGGCCGGCTGGAGGGTCATGGTTTCAATTCCTGTCGGTGTAAGTTTATCCATGTTTGCTAATGGTGACTGGTGCATGATTAATCTGTCGAGATCTCAGTCTTTCAAGTTATCCTGTTTGCATTTTTGAAATTCACCAGCCATAAATGAGTTATGTTAGCCGTAAATTTGTGGATTAATTTTGAAAAAAAAAAACCCAAAGGCATTGGTTGAAATGACAATTGCATGCGATTGTGGATGTTTAGTGGGGTCGTGACTCCATGATCCTCTCCTTGTATCCGTCCCTTAATACTCTGCTCTTAGCCAAAGTTTGACTATGTAGAGGGAGATGATGCATGTAGTTGTTTGAATGCAATAACATGCATTTTGGGCAAGTCAAATATCTTTAAAATGAAAAAAGTATGTTTTCAGCAGTTTTGAAAATTAATTTCAACACTAGCTGGGTCATTTTGATAGGCAAAATTTTATTTTGTCGTTTTAATGACCTTGCTTGTTGCTATTGAATAACACCAAAGAATAGCTATTGCTGTTGACTAGTGCATCAGGTGGAGCAAAGAAAGTTTGTGAAGTAAGTGTTCATTTTATTATGCAGATCAGCAATTCTCAACCAGTGGTCCCAAGGACCAAAAACTGGTCCACAGAAAAATTTGACTGGTCCTCAGAGGTTTTTGTTAGTTCATGTTAAAAAAGTTACTTTATTTTTTTTTAAAAAGTAGGAAAGAAAAAAAAAAGATAAACGTTTAGCTCACAACATTTAGAGTACAATCCCTGGCACACATGTGAGTTTCGACATCTTGAATTCAAATTATGTTTTTCGCAGCCACAAGTTATGATAGGATCATACTCTTTGGGATTCTTGTTTTTACAAATGCTTCCTATTGTAATTATAATTATGAAGAACTTAATTTGGACTTTAAGATGTCAAAATTCAAATTAATGCAGGGAACTTGATGCCAGATGCTGTGTGCAGGGTTCTGGATGTCTACAAAGGATTGTATAAAGTCAAGAGGGTCCGGCACAAATGAAATCTATTCCAGGTCAGGTGACATGGATGCCACAGCCCAGGAGGAGCACCCGTCTGTGGATGCTGGGGGGGGGAGGGGATTCAAACAGGAAAGAATGTCTTTCAACATTAAAGTAAAACCACAAACAATTGTGACTTCTCAATAAAAAATTTTGCATTATCTAACCTATACGATATCTTTTACGTTAATTTTGTTATTAATATTCATACTTTTCTACTTTGTTTAACATTGCAGTCTTTATTACGCATGTATAATTATATCAGAATAATTTCTAATCTTATTCTTAACATTTAAATATTTTTTTAAAAATAGTTCTTTAAAACCAGGGCTGCAAAGTGGGAAGAAAAATGACCAACTCCGACTCCTTTACTCTAAAATCAATCCGATTCAAACTCTGACTCCGCAAGCACAGGCAGTATTACAAACTTTGGGAGAAAATGACTCATTCCAACTCTTGAAATTTCAAACGTTTGATTCCTTCTCCTTCACCCCAAAATCAATACGATTCCGACTCCGCAACCCTATTTAAAACTAAGCAAAGCTTGATTAAACTATTTATCAATTAATTTTTATCAAAGGTGCCCACAGGGGAAGATTATGGTGCAAGTTGTGACATCAAAAAAAAAAAAATTAAAGGGGGGGGGGGGGGAGCAGTAATTCATTTTTTAAAATTTATTGATTTATTTTTAATTTAAATTATTAATTTACTTCTATTTATTTATTTATTTAGCTTGTATGTGTGTCATTGACGTAGCACAGATCTTTTCTATCAAAATAATAATAGCAATAATAATTAAAATAAATAATCAAATAAATAATTTAAAAAAATCAATAAAATTAAGAAAAAGTGAAAAAATAAAAAAAAAGGAAAGAGAGTTGAGGGGGGGGGGGGGCAAACCTGATTTTTATTATTTCTTTGTAAAAAAAGGATGATCATAATTACAGCTAGCGATGTCGACATATAAAGGGAAATAGGGTGATATCGGAGTAGTCAACCAAATGATGACAGCACGATGTCACTTACGATATCATCACAATGACGCTTACGTTATCGTTACAATGACGCACAAACGATATAGGGGGATATCGGAACTATGGGCGAAACGATGACGACACAATGACGCTAACGTTATCGTTACAATGACGCATAAACGATATAGGGAGATATCGGAACTATGGGCAAAACGATGACGACACAATGACGCTTCCGTTATCGTTGTAATATCGAATACGATATTGTTACGATAGCGCACGCTCTGTCGGATTAGACATCGTTTTATATCGTGACCCGATGACGCAGCGATATAGTATTGGTAAATTTTACGATATCGTCGTACGTTATGTGCTACTAGAGACTCTTACATAAAAAGAATTCGTGGAGAGTTTTAAATACTTGTTGCAATAAACCGCATAGGTAACAGATTTAATTAAAAAGAAACAAACAAGGTTTGATAAAAGGGAACCTGTAAAATGAAGGAATACTTTGGTCCCTTGAGCAGCCAGAATTATTCTTCTAGGAGAAGGGGGGGGGGGGTACAGCAGTACTTACAGGTGCATAAACGCCATACTGGGATCGATAATTTGTAGTAAAACTAAAGGTTGTGGGGATTGAATCCCCCCCTCCCTCAGATAAGATTAAAACCCCTCCCTTTATGAAAATCTGGACACGGGCCTGTGCTCATCAACTAGCTGAAAATATTTATTGAGGAGCAGAGAAACCCACATCTTAAGCAAACAAAAGAAGAGCAACTAATATTAAGTTAAAAAATTCAAAAGAAACTTGAGCCCGATACCTAGCTTTATATT
This sequence comes from Uloborus diversus, assembly GCF_026930045.1. Taxonomy (NCBI): domain Eukaryota; kingdom Metazoa; phylum Arthropoda; class Arachnida; order Araneae; family Uloboridae; genus Uloborus; species Uloborus diversus. The sequence goes on from NW_026558624.1 coordinate 16,885, forward strand.
AAGATGAACCTCGCGAGTCAGAACATGTATAAAATTAAATTTATTTATATTTTCTTTCATTATGTTATTTTTCCGGGATAACTTGGGAAAGCATGGAAAAGGGAAAACGATTACAACTACTAAGTTTTGCTAGCGCAAAAGCAGAATCAAGAGAAAAAATTGAAAATCTTTTGAAGAGCCTATTTTGCTAAAACCCATTACAAGTATTTTATTTGATAACAAATAGAAACTGGAAATGGGTAAAAATTTTGCGCTAAAAAAATTGGAAAAGGTGCAAATTTTTACGATTTTTAATTAATTTGTATGGTAATAAAAGGTCTACATCGATTAGGCCTAGCTGGTGGTGGATGGAGCCGGCGGGCAACCGGGCTAATCAGATAAATAATTATGATAGTTTCATAGGGGCCGCAAACATATTTCATTCCTAGATTTTTAAATATCATCGTACAAATCACAGCTATTTGGAGGAAAATGTGTGGGCCGCCTAAGCATGTTTGAAATAGAAAATAAAAGTTAAAATGTAGTGAGCGAGATTTAAGTTATTGAAATGAATTGTCACACCAGCAGCTCTAAGCAAGACTACGGAGTCGGAAGAAAAATGACCGACTCCGACTTCGGGAAAGAGCCTTCGACTCTGATTCCACAAGAACTGGCATGGTTGCAGATTTTAAGGGAAAATGATCGACTCCGATTGTTGAATTTTTAAACCTTCGACTCCTGACTCCGACTTCTTTACCTCAAAATCAGTCCGACTTCAACTCCTCTCCGTTGGTTCTAAGTTTTTGAAATGTACTAAACAAAAGTAATGTGTGTGTGTGTGTGTTTTGTGTAATCCAAAAAAAAAAAAAAACGAAACTTGATAATATGATCGGCACTATGCTAAACTCGGTACAAACGAAGGTAAAAAATCGCGAATCTCGTTTTTCAAATTCAATGGTTTGCCGTAGTACTCAAAAAGGGCTATTACTACTGTACACTCCCCATTATCCGCGGAATTAGTGGCCCAAGTACCGCGGATAACGAAAGTCGCGGATAATGCGAAAAAGGTTTAAAACCAGAGGTAAAGAAGACAGAAATTATCTTTTGCTTGCGAATGATTGTATTGTAAATAAAACGTGAAACGTTTAAAAGAGATGCGGCAACATTAAAAAATATTTGTATTTCAAGCTCTACAGAACTAAAATAAACTAAAATTTAAATCATGAGTAGGAACTTTCCGTCAACCTAAAACATTCAACAGCCCAGAAGTGAAAACAGTGACCACAACAAAAAAGACCACCCCCGTCAGAGAATTCCCAGAAGACCTGTAGGCGTTTTCCTAACCTTTCTCAATCAGAACAGATGATAAGGATAATGTCGTACGCTCCTTGGGGGATAAACTAGGGGTCTTCAGTAAACACATGTGTTTTACCGAAATCAGCTGAACGCTTTCCCTTGAGGCACGTGCATACCGACTTTCACATTTTTTGAGAAGGAGCACTTGTTGTGGGAAAGGGAAAAAAAATCTGGGACGAATTGATTTCAGATCCGCGTTTTTGAAGAACAAAATTTTTCAACTATTTTTTTCCGAGACTTTCGCGGATAATCCGCTTGTGGATAATCGAGAGTTTACTGTACTTCAAACTATAAGATTTACACTTAATGTTATTTATAAAAATCAAAACATTGAAAATAACTAAAGCGTCTGGTGGACAAAAATATTGTTTCGGCTCGCCTGAAAAGAGCCAATTTTCACATTCGGTAGTTCAGCATAGTGCCGACGATATTACGCCATAAACAAACTTATTAAGTATCAAAGTGATTAACATTAATTGCACTAGTTTCTTTTGTGTAAGGTTTTTCTTTTTTTTAAATTAACTATATACCTAACTTGTTTATTTTTCAAAGTTTTTGAAGCATTCATAATTAGAAAATGCATAACCATTAGTTTCAAACTTTTTATTGAACATGCCAGTTGAAATAGGTCATAATTTCAAATTTTAAGTTTTAATTCACTTCCCAGACTAAGAGGGGAAAATGTAAATTCAAAGTCTTACCCCAAAATTTATCTACATAGACCATTTTTGCAGATCTACGGAGTCGGAGGGAAAATGGCCGACTCCAACTCAGGGCCGGATTTAGACTTAACGGGGCCCTAAGTTATTTTAGGTATGGGGCCCCTTTTGCAGTTTTAACAACGTTTCTCTCGGTGGTGTAAGAGAGGCATTTTTTTATGATTTTTTTTCTCCTTTACTATGTCTGTCTCTTTCGTCTGATACATACAGCAATACTTTAATTTTTGATGATCGTGTTTTAATGTGTTTTCACAGATGTCCTGTGTTGGATTGACCTTAAGAGGGGAAATGTTATCAAGAAAGTCACACATGACTCCGCTTTAAGTGGAGTACAAAATATTCCCAATTGTAGGGGGTCCGGGGATTTCTTCCCCGGAGGAAATTTTGAAAAATAGATATAAAATTCCGCATTTTGAAGCCTTATAAGCAGTGGCGTAGCTAGACCCGACTTTCGGGGGGGGTTACTTCTTTTATATATATATATATATATATATATATATATATATATATATATATATATATATATATATATATATATATATATATATATACATATATACATATATATAATATATATATATATATAATATATATATATATATGTATAATCGCTTGGAATTTTTTCCTTTTCTTCTTTCGCTTCTCTCTTCTTTTTCTCTTTTTTTTTTGAGACTAACTTTTCGGGGGGGGGTTTTGTCCCCAAAACCCCCCCCTTAGCTACGCCCCTGCTTATAAGATGTAGTTGGAACTACAAAAATATCAGGACAGAAATAGGCAAACAAAACTTTTTTTAAGTTATAAACTCTTTTAAAAATTAAGATAATACACAGTCAAAATTGTTTTTGATTCGAAAAACCAATGACAACAGTCTACAGAGCGAAACAGCGCGGGAAGCGAAAAGACAACGCATTGCTTCGTGCTCACATTGGCTTTCGATACAATTAGTTTTTAATCACCCCTCTAATTCACTGACAAACAATTCAACTCCGACTCCTTTACCTTAAAATCAGTTCGACTCCAACTCTCACTCCGACCCCGCAATCACTGGCAGTGTTACAGGCGTTGAGGGAAAATGACTCCGACTCTTGGAATTTTTAACCTACAAATGCCGACTCAGACTCCTTGTCTCGAAAATCTGTCCGACTCCGACTGCGCAACACTGCTTTTTTACACTATTTTAGTACTTGAAAAAAAGCATATTAAAAAAAAAGAATATAGCTTGCAAAAAAAAAAAAAAAAGAAAACTTAAGCAAGATTGAGTCTGGTATCAGTCTGTAAGTTGGTTTGATCGATCTCGAAGGAGCAATGTTGACTTTTGAATTGGACTTGGTCCGATCAAATGATTACAGCGCTCTGGACTAAGCGCAGCTTCTACTTTAAGTTAGAAACATGTGTTTCGACTACAAAATAACATCTGAAAAAAAATAAATTTGGAAGCAAAATGTATGTTTTCAATTGCTTTTAACATATGACTTATTTATTTATTTAATTTTGCCTTTTCCAAAAGGTTCGCCCCTCCCCCTCCCCCAAACATTTTTCTCAAAAAGAACCCAAACCCGATGCATTATCAACCCGACGTTTAATAATCCAATGATTGTTTAGTTGTGCCAAGCCCGAATGTTTAGTAAATCATTCTCCATTCCCAACAAAACTATTATGCAGCCTACAAACAAGATCAATATCAGTTTTTGAGAAAAATGTATTTAAAATGTTAAACATTTATTTGCTTTTATTATATTAGTCCAAAGAATTTTTTTCCTGCATTTAGCATTTGCCGACAAGACATCATTGCACTAAAAAATTAAAACATTAAATCTACATACTTAAGTACACTTCCTTGTATGAGGTAAAAGGATCGTTTACTCATCGATATGTTTTGTTGCAGAATAATCAAAAATAATCAGAAAAGTCGTAAATATAACTATAGTAATAACTTACTTGTAACTTCTCTTCTGAGTGATTATAAAGTACTTTAAATCGCATCAATGAGTGCGGTCTGCGTCTGAGCACTTGACATGCCGATGAAGAGCTAGAGCTGTTTAGCGAATGTAATAGGAAAGCAAAAATCTCCGAAGCATGTTTTTTCTCCCCGATGACAACCCCCTCCCCCCCTCTCGTCTCGTCCTGGCTATTGTCATTCGGTACGTATTTGTCTCGTAACCCGATGACGACGCCTTAGGTCTGACCGGTAATCACCACTACATTCTGCAGGGACGGGGATGGTACCACAACCATCGATGGTACTCTTTTAGTCTAAGTGGACACCCTGAGGTCAAAACCAGCTCATCCACACCCTGCATCGACAAACAGAAATTTCAAGGATCAAAACACACCATTTCCCCCGAAGCAATAGCTATATTTTGTCACCATCTGGACGACGTTATACGGACTCGGGCTAACCTTGCCTCAAAGGGGATTGATTTTTTGCTTCCTTTTATATATATATATATATATATATATATATATATATATATATATATATATATATATATATATATATATATATATATATATATATATATATATATATATATATACAAATATATAAGATACTTCTACTTTTTTCTACCAATTTTTTTTTTCGAGTTCATATATGAGAAAATTATATCATTTACAATAAACGCCAAAGCAAACAGATTCCCCGACGAAATACTAAATTTTCCCCGACGGGGAGGCAAGACGCTTCCGACGAGGGGGCAATTGCCCCCTCTGCCCCTCCCTTGGAGCCACGTCTGATTCCAACTAAATGCTGCTGTAAAATATGGTAAGTTTAATTAATTTAAGATTAAAAAACCCCCCATATTCTTACAAATTCATACAAAACAATAAAAATTTTTACCTTGTATAACGTTATCCAAGTTTGTTAATCCAGTATTTTCGCTTTTACCAATTAAGGAAATAATGAAAACTAACATTATTTTGAGAAGCTCGAGAATACTACTAAGGGACGAATTAATTTCTGTAGCTGAAAGCAAACTAAGACACATCGATTGCGTCAATAAATACTCAGAAAAACTGCCTGTGTTTACGTCAACAGACACACGTGGAACGCAACGTGGCAATGTTTTAGTTTCATCGGCAGTTTTATAAATCACCGCAAGGTAGCGTATTCGAGCGCTGGAGTTCCGAATTATATAGTACACACACAAAAGAAAAAAAGCTATCTGCTATGTTTCTTTAAGGGTGCAAAAAGTAGTGTTTCCAAATGTTTAAGTGACTTTAAACTCATGTTTACTCCGGAGAAGCCTTGATTCAAAATTTTCATTATGATTACTTTTAATATTGCTGTTGTAAGGCAACAAATTTTTGTAACAATGGGTATTATAAACGCAACTCCAGAGCTCGAATACGCTACCTTGCGGTGGTTACCAATACGAAAGAAAAAGGTAAAACATTCCATTCCACGTGTTTTATTTGGGGTAAATTACAGGCTTCAAGCAGTTTGTGATAATGTAATGTAATTTCAGAAGAATAGAAAAGAAAGCTCCTCACAAATACGATGAAAAATTACTGTTGTTACTGTGTAAAAATTTGTTTTACCTTTTTCATTCGCCATTAGATAGTGGCTGCTGCGCCCCCAATAGTTTATTAAAGTTGCGAATTTACTCATTTGATGGGGAAATTACATGAAATTTACTGTTTTCCATCGCGACATTTTTAAAACTAAGTTCTTTAGCAATAAATTATAGCCTAAGATGACTCTGATAATGTAGTTAAAATCCGTCCAGTAATTTTGAAGTTTACCCCGGACAGAGATTAGCCCTTTATGTATAACTAGCAAAAATACCTGGCGTTGACTGGGTCAGTAATAATTATGAGAAAAAATCGTTACTTGCTTTTGTTTTCTGTTTCAAGTGAAAGAATTTAAAACACATCTTTTTGACGTGATTAAAAATCGAGTTTCTTCCTTACCCATAAAACTAAAATAGCAATAAGTAAAATGAACGAAATAGTATTGATTTAGAAACGAAAGCACTATATATAAGCATAAACAAATTTCCAAAACATGAAATTAATCTTCTCATGTTTAAAAAGATTAATCTGCTGATACTTTTGTTTTTAACATGGAGTCTAAAACCTTCTCTGTATGGCTAATGAAGTACGAAGTGATTAAAAAAAAGTAACTGCGCTCGTAATCCCCTTATACTTGCTTTAGTTATTTTGGGAAATTTCAATCATTGTGGGCTTTTGATGCGATTTTACCGAATTTGCGAAAGTCATTTTGGGGTACCTTCGATGATGCTCCCCCATTCTTTCCTTACTTTGTAAAACGATATGATATTAATTTTCGTTACAGAGATATCGTCGCCAGATGCTGAGATACTTTTGGTCACCATAAAATGGCGCTAAACAATTTCATCCGAAATGGTTCCAAAATAAGTAGTAAAATTTGGTGATTGTTTGAAATTCTTCAAAAAGGAAAATTAATGGAAGTTTTTGTGCTGTTGATGGATTTGCCTAATTTAGTTGCTGGATTATTTAACACAGTAAAAAAAATCTTTTGAAAATTCTTTGATTGGCGATATTGTGTTTACATGGTGAAAGCTGAGAAACATGACGTAGTCTTCGGCTTCAAAAACAGCGACGTTGAAAAAACTGCCAAATGCATCAGCTACGGCAATCTTTCTGCAAAAATTTTGGCGATCTGCTGGTTGATTGGATAATGAGTAAGTGTTCAATCAGCATAAATAATAATAAAAACCATTAATTACATTGAAGTTCCGTTTAAGTGGAAAATGATCAGCCAAATCATGTATTATTTGCCAATCTTGTGCAAAAATCTTACTTCAAGATTTGACTTGTGAAAAGCCTTGAATAGTCACGAAAATCAAAGATAGTCAACAATACAACAATTGTCGCTATCGACAGGGAGTTGAGATGATACACTAAATACTGTATTGAGTTGAGGAAAGCCTTCGAACATGGATCTAAAAAGCTCATAACTCGTTTTTTATTCTACTTAGAAATTTCGAACAGGTGCCATCTTCAGCAGAAAAATCAGAGCTTTCGATGGACATATAATGTAAATATGTGCAAGTATTTTTTCATCCCAATATTAGAGAATTTATACAAAAATTGTGTTTTATTGCCCCCTAAGGGGGTTTTGCCCTCCATAACGGGACGAAAAATACCCTATGTGTTATTCTGATGCATAAGCTATATTATTGTAAAGTTTCATCAAAATCCGTTCAGTAGTTTTTGTGTGAAAGAGTAACAAACATCCATACATCCATACAGACAAACTTTCGCATATATAATATTAGTAAGAAGTTGTTCCCCGACTATGTAGCTATCTATGGTGAAAAAATGGTTGAAATCCCTCCAGTAGTTTTGAAGTTTACCCCGGACATCCGGACAGAGCTTAGACCTTTATGTATAAAGATAAGGATGCAACTCCTAAGAAAGCAATAAATGTCATGCTTGCTCCAGAGAGGCCTTGATTCAAAATTTACATTGTGATTACTTTTAACATTCCTGTTGTTAGGCAACGAATTTACCCAACAATGGATTTTACGTTTAATACGTTCGGATAAATCTGCAACGGTCTACCTCTGACGTCACAAGAATGGGTGGAGCTACGTAACCTTCTGACGTCACATCGTTTTCTTTGCAGTTGATTTTCGCGTTTGATAATTTTTTTCTTTTCGCTTTTCGATCATATTTTTTTATTTATTTATTTCTCTTTTTTTATCTTTATTTCCTTTTTATCATTGTTATAAAACAGAGAGGGAGTTTATTTTTTAAAGCAATAATGGTTTTACTTCATATTTAATTAAAATATTATTTGTTTTTAAGACATAAATTTGGCGTTATAAAAGATATGATTATTTTATTCGAAAAACGGGAGGGGGGAGGAGATATCAAGAATAGTTTTTCAAGTTATTTACCAAAATATGTTTTATTTTAGCTATTTAAGGGAAACATTTTGTGGGGAAAAATAGATTTTAAGTTTCTCTGTAAAATAAAACGGTATGCGAAAAAAAAAAAAAAAAAAAAATGAAAAAAAAAAAAATCACGATTTTCTTTGTTAAGAAATAATTTAATTCCTTTGAGCCGAGAAATAACAGGAATTATCTAACGTTTATTAGCACAAATAAATACAGTGTTGAATACACGTGTTTCGGGATTTCCAGGAACCCCTTTTTCAATTCAAAGTTGTGAACTTTTGGATGTAAAGACATCCGGTAAAAATCTGTTTATTTGTACTAAAAAACATTGGTTATTTCTTGTTAATAATATTATTAAAGTTTAAAATAGGGGGTGACGATTGTCAAAATAAGTTTATCAAGTTACTCAACCATTATATTTTTATTTTAGCAATTAAATAAAATTTAATAGCTAAATGGGATAATTTAATAGCTAAGTTTATGGGGAACAATAGGTTTTAAGAGTTCGTGAAATAAAACAGCTGACAAAAACAATGAAAATGGAAGAGCAGAATGGGGGGCAAATTATTTCTAAGGAATAAGAGGAAACAAGAGGCATGGATTAAAACGAAAAATATACATTACTGAAGTTTAGCGCATTTGTGCTCAGGCATCCCAACTCCTTTAAATGACTGCTTTTGACTAAGTTTCGTTTTTTTTTTTTTTTTGTTTTTTTTTTTTAAATTATTTTATGGAATAAACTAAGATGACTTGAATAAGAGTCCCCTGCTCGTTTCGCTACGCCGCAGACCCGGGTTTTATGCCAAGGTTCGGCACGGTCAACTCGGCCTTTCATTTCTTCAGTGGGTCGATAAAACGAGTACCAAGCGTGCTTGGAACCTAAACACTAGGGGCTCCGCGTTCGGCTGACCGGAACATCTGATTTTAGCACCCCAGTGCCAAATGTTAGTTCATAAGTTTTGTTGATTTTAATTTCAAGGATATAAAGCTAGCAATACGTTTTTTAAATGAATCAACTTGTAAATATAGGATCGAATTAAAAAAGTTTAAAATTTCGGGAGAGGGGGAATGAAATGAGATGTAAGTGTAACTTTTTTTTTCTAGCAAATACTTGGTAATAGATTAACAGCAGATTAAAGTAACAGAAATAGCAATACCTCCGTAGTCAACGTGTTAAATAACACTAGCCTATACTCCAGGCTCCCTCGTCAAGGGCGCCCATATAGGGGGGAAAGTGGGAGCTCAAGCCCCCCCCCCTAGATATTGGAACCTCCTTGCTTTTAGTACGTTTTCTTTGCAAAAATGTAAAAACATTTCTTCTCTAGCCACCAATGAATAATTTATTAAAAATGTCACACTTCAAAAAGTCTAATCTGCACTGAAATCGGTTCCTATGGGGAAAATATCCTGCTAAACCATGAAAAAATATCTGAGCGCCCGCCCCCATTTTAAAAATTATGCATATGGGCGCCCATGTTCCCGTACCTACAGTTTACACATGTTTCATTGGTCAGATGGGACCCTGAAAACAGTTAAGTTTCTTGATCCAGAGCAGGAGCCGGGCAATCCCTGATCCAGCACCCTCGGAGATATCGATTTGAAATGTAAACTTGGAGGTCTTCGTGATCACGAATGATTAAACGTGGCGTGAACCTGTCACCATTAGCGTACACGGAGGATCTCCGATCAGCCGCATCGAACCCGCGATCCTGCAGTTGCGAATCCAACACCCACCGATCAGAAGAATATGGCCACATGTTACGAACATGCAAAGGTCGCTGTATCATTTACCTGGGGACCCTACTCAATGGGCTCCTTTTTTCCACTAATGGATTTTACCGCAACGCTGTAATTGAATTCTTGACTTCAAAATTCAAATGATTGCCTGGGGCTTGATACTGGATGTTATGTTTTGGATGTTGCGTGTTGGATAATGTTTTCGCTTAAAAAGGATGTGTGAAATCGAAAAGGTCGTTAATAAATAATTCGATTTCGAGGTGCATGGACGCTACCATCCAAGGGGAGGGACATGCTCGCGGAGGCCCGAGGACCAGAGCACATGGGCGCCACCATTGAAGAAGATGGACACGCTCATGGAGGACCGTGCACCAGAGAAGTTTGCATCATAAGCATAGAAAAATGAAATCAAAGGAAATCAATTATTGTCAAGTAAAAACAATAAACAACCGCGATTGCTCAAAAACATACTGATATAAACTTTTTTGGGGTGGAAGGAATCTGTTTCCATATCACCTATCTATTTGCGTGGAAACGCCGGAAAGAAGAAGAAGAAGAAAAACTTTTTTATTTTATATATATTTTTTAAATTCAACAATTGTGAATTCCTTATTGTTCTCACTTGACCGTTTTGGGCGTCCGTCCGTCCTTTGATTTTATTTTTGCCACCACCGGTGGATTTTTGGAGGGACTCCACCTTGGTCCCCCCCTCCCCAGTCCCCATACTGCTACTCCAGCGGACACCGTCTCCAGGTTGCATCCATATCCTACACACACGCAGAGGCCTACACGCACACACACGCCTGCACACACACAAACGCCTCCTGCACACAACATGCCTGCAGATAGACTTACACGCACAAACTCGTGATTGCCAAAGACATAGTCACAATTAAAATTAATTTTTATTTACTTATTGATTTTCCAATTTTTAAAAAATTATGTGAATAATTATTTATTCATTTAATTTATCTTAAAACGACTTCTAAGACATATTTCTATTTAATTATTCAGTTCAAAAGTTACATTTTTCTGATCACAGTATTTCTGCAGTTTTGTATTTGCCCTTTGCTTAAAATCAGGGTTGGCTTTCTGCCGGCAGAAACTAGTTTTTGCCGTGCCAGTGGCAGAAACTGGTTATAACCGGTAAAAACCGGCAGAAACTGGTAAAAACCGGCAAAAACTTAAAAGCGTCTTTAATAACTAAAGTAATTATTAAATGATATTTGTTTAAGTCAACTAAGAAATTAAACTTTATTTCATCATTTAAAAAAATAAAATCCTATGCTAGTACCCTTAATTTAGTTCAGAAAGGGAACTTTTCAATTGCAGATGCCCGAAAAATTTGGATTAATATTAGAAAGGACGAGAAATAATTCGGGTGCTCAGGAAAGAAGAGTGACATACAGAATTAAACAGGCATTACTGATTGTAATTTGAATGCTTATGTAAGCTTCATCTAAATTGCTTGTGATTGAAATTATCGTGTGCTTCAAGAAGAAAGTGCCCGAATTTTACTTGCCAATATTATTGTACGATATTTTGCCCTTATGTCATAGCTTTGCAAAATAAATTGACCCTATTTCTCGAAACTTATTTTTCCAGTCAAATTTGTACCATTTTTATAGTTACTGCATGGTAGACCAGTTTAGAAAAATATGCACTAGATGAAAGTTTCACAAACATTGCTTGTTCCTTGGTGCATTGCCTCCTAGCTCTTCTGTAGCAAGACTATTCTAAAATTTCTTATTTGTGCACGTTAAATTGAGAAACTGTTTAGATTATAGAAAACACCTTTTCTAAGAGCCAACAGCAGAGTCAAGACAATGTCACATTTAAGCTTTAACTGAGAAGATATTGTAATTAAAGTATGCTTTGGGGTTTACAACTAATTATGTTTTTCCATGCATTTTCTATTGTATGTCAGTAATTAATTTTTTGTCATTTTGTGAGTTTTTGCCAGTTTCTGCCACAAATGTGGCAGAAAGTGGTTTTTGCCATGCCGGTTTTAACCGGTTTCTACCAGTGGTTTTAACCGCTTCGGCAGAAACTTGCCAACCCTGCTTAAAATGCAGTTATTTTTACTTTCTTTCTTATTCAGTAAAAGTAGTTACTTTCTTTCTTATTTAGTATCATTAAAAACATGCTTAAAAATATTTTTAAAGTATTAAAAAGTTTTTAAATTATTGCAACTTTATTTTTTAAAGTCAATGGGGGGGGAGGGGGGTTTCTTGCCAATTCAGGTAAACTAAGCGATGGAATAATTTTAATCGTGATGCATTTTGCAGTTCTTTAAGATATTTTGTAATTTTTCAATATGTTTAATTAATCCAATTTAGTTTTTATAAGTCAAGGATGAAGAATGCCTCTAAAAATAATATAAACACCTAAATATAAAAGAAAACCTAGTGATATATGTTTAAATTTCTTATAAATAACTAGTAAAAAAAGTTAATATAAAAAAAATGTTTTTTGAAAATTGTTTTTTGATTTTATTTTTCAAAAGCCGTTAGGTATAAGAAATCCTCCTTGAACCTCCCCCCCCCCCCTTGCCGGCACCCATGTGCACATCTCTTATTTCCTGTGGAAATAATAGGTGTCACATCATTGTCGTACCAGTAAAATTACCAAAGTATAAGAAAAAGGAAAAGGAAAAGAATGAGTTAAAAAAACAAGAAAAAAATAACAGCGAGAAAACAACGTAAATCCGCTTATTTCAGACTAGAGTCCCTATATGAAAACGTAGTTTTCAGAGTTGCGACAACGCGGCATCATTTTCCTATTGGTCGAAGACCGCCTGAGGCAGTGTTTCTTCTTCTCCCGTAGGATTAACATGGAGCGTATGACAGTGCTGTGGAAAAACCCAGAATCTGGAAAATTAAAGGTGAGTCCAAGATTTTAATGCTCATATTACTGTTCTACAATGTTCAAATTATACGCGTGTAGCTTTACTTGAGTGAGTCCATTCCTATTTCTTTAACTATCGCGTAATTATATCGAGAACATGTGTTCCGGTGTGCTAAAATTCCCTTCTGACACTTTATTTGGGTCTTTTATAGTTAGTTTTTCTGTTAAATCGATTATTCCAATCACGATGTTATTGAAAAACAACACTTTAAGACAAGGCAAAAGTTTAAATTGTGTAAATTAAATATTTTTAACGATAGATCTCTGTATTCGGTTTGGCGCGATCAGTTTCGTGCTTGGCGACGAGTGGAAGTAAACAAAACATACACTTGTGATGTACGTGAGGATGTCTTAACTTGTGATTTGTATTATAAATGCTGTATGTTGCAGAATTTTTTTTTTTTTTAAATAAATGTGACTTGATATTAAAACCCATTTTAACTTATGTTTTAATGTTAGGGTTTTTATTTTTCGTGATCATTGACAAAAATTGACTTATGTATCGTTTTTAATATTCCTTCACGCTATAAAACTCCAAGTTAAATCTTCTCTTTATGCAACGTAAGTATTTACAGTGTCAAATTTTTGTTTTTTGAAAGGAGATGCAGAGGAAATAAAATGCTTATAAATTATAGAACTTTCAATGCTTGCTGGCAGTATCTTTTAATAACATTTAGATTTAAGGAAAAACGATTTGTATGATTTTCTGCCAAATATTTATTAGTTAAAAATTGTAAAAAAAAATGTCAATTCAATTATGAAATTAATGTCATCACATGAATTTGCCAAAGCGTTTGAGGTGGATATGAAGTAGAACACTTGCTTGACACACGGCAGTTTTTATCCATTTTTTAGGTTGAGCGAGCCAATTTAAAATGTACTATTTTATTAAAAATTTAATGAATTGTAGGCAGTTTTGGTTATTTTGGTAATTTACTCTTTTTTATTCAACAAGCATGTCACTCGCTGTGTGTTCCATCATAAACAGAAAACTGAGATGTTCTAAGTTCGTTTCAAGTAGTGTGTTGGTACTTTTTATTATGCTCTAATTAGGGTTTACTAATTTTTAGGTTGCCTAGTTATTTCCTTTACATGCTACTCTTTCTTTATCACCTGAAGAATAAAGTGCATGCTATCACCCCGCTTCAGGTTAGTAAAAATTTCTATTTTTATTGAGAAAATGATTTTTAAATAATTATGGCCATGATTGATACATAATTAAGTGTTAACAAGTGTTGAATTACCTTTGATCTCAGGACCGTTATCATGGGTTTTTGAGATTGTAAAAGTCCTCCCAGCCACAGCTCTTGTTTGTCAGAAATTAGGTACGTTTAAAGTTTTGCGGGTTGAAATATCAATACTTTTATGATAAAATGCTGAATCAAAGATTTTTTAAGTAAAACTTTTTATGCGAGGGCTTTGAAGTTATGATCCACCCTTTTTGTGTGACGAAAAGTGGTGGGGATAAGCAATGTCGGTTAGAAGGAAAGCAGTGACTTGCTTGCCTTCAGGTATTGGAGAAAAGTGAGACATTACACTCTTCTCGCTTCCTTTCTCATTTTGTATGGTTGCATGTACTGCGTTCAGGCAGCGCGGAGATCAATATGTACATTTGTAATTACTTACTTTAGTTATCGTAAACAGATCATTTCTCTTCTTAAGAAGGAAGAAGATGATCATTATCAGTGGACACATGTATAACTTTATGTAAAAATATGAATAAGAAACACAATCTGTTCAAAATTGTTTGATGAATAGTTAAAATGTTTCACGTTTATCGTGTGTCATTATGACACAACCTGTTTCTTGGAATCAAACTTTAGAAGAATTCTACTCTTCTAGATCAGCAGAAAAATAAAGTACAAGAAGCTCTCACCCCACATCAAGTTCGTAAAAATTTCGATATTTGGTGGAAAAATGATTTTTAAATAATCCTATCTCGATTAATGTGGAGTTAAATTTTAACTAGTGTGGAATTGCATTTTAAAATAAAGGCTGTCATCGTGAGGTTTTGAGATTATCTGTAAAGATCAGGGTTCGAAAATATCCAATATTTTGATATACAGTCGAGTCCCGACTTACGCACAAGGGATGCGTTCCAAGACCCTTCGCATTAGTCGAAATTTCGCGTTGTGGAAAAAGGTATGTGTAAAAACTTTTATTAACATAACCAATCATTTTAGACATGTGTAAACACAACCTTAATCAGTTAAAAACCTTTTCTTAACCATACCTTACTGTTTCTTACATAAATAACTGAATTTTTATTTGTATTTAAAAAGAAAGCTGTTTTATTCAACATAAAATACTGCTATGATGCACAAAAACAATGATCAATGGGAAAGAAAGACATAAAATAAACCAGTACTGTACGTACGGCATGTAGTAAGGAGAACAAATGCCCTATAGTTGTACTGTACAGTTGATTCAGTAATGATATTTGTAATTTAAAAAAAGTGAAAATGATGATTTATGCTGCAGTTATTCTAATATATTTTTAAATACAGTTGCTTCATTGGTTCTTTTATAAAGTTTCCATCTATGGCATTACCCCTCTTCCTAGTTTCTTTAATTTACAATAAAAAACAGCTTCCATTTTCATAATTTTTGCATTTTGCTTGGATACTATTACTCCGTGAACTTTTATGGATTTCCTTTTCTTGACTTTTAATTGTATGTATGGAAGATTCACTCATACCGTCATACCTAATTGTTGTGCTACCCTTCGAAGCATTTTTTGGTTCAGCTTCAGCTTTTCAAGAAGCCTTACCATTTCTTTAATTGTCAGAAACATTCTCTTTTTCTTTCTATCTTCACCAACTTTAGATAAAGCAGCGCTCCTAGTTGTCGTTATATTTCGTTAACTTTCGCATTTAGAATGAAAAAAAAAATAATGGAAAATGAGAAGTAGTTATTTATTTATGTAAGCAATAAAAGACTAGTATAGTGTATGTACTTCTGCTCTGAGTGACCCTAATGGGATGTAGGTCCGTTCACGAAAACAACTTACTCACCGCGGTTCCTTTCCGAAGATTTTCATGATGCAGGCGAGGAATTCGCGCTAGCTCAAAAATTCTTTACTGTTGAAAAAATTGCGTTATAGCCATTTCGCCTGAGTCAAATCGCTTTGTAGCGGGAGTCGACTGTATATTGGATATTTTGATATTTATCGATGTTTTCAACCAATGCAAAATAAAGTGTTTAGTAACTGCTTCCTTAAATCAGAGTTATTTATTTTCTTATATTATTATAATGCATCAACTTTAAAAGTAATTTTTCTTTCATTATTTATATTCATTTATTACATGTTCATGATTTTGCCTCACCCACTCAAAAAGTAATTCAATTGCATCTGCGTTCATTTCAACCACTCATAAAAATAAATATATAAATAAATAAATAATCAATTTATCAGAGCTTATCTTAATTTGTTGAAGTCTTTAGAAAATCAATATTTTTGTCAGGAAATAGAATATTGAAATAAAGGGGAATTCAAATGCTCTAAAACAGTGGTGCCCAACATATGGCTTTCAAAACTGATTCATGTGGCCAGCTAAAATATCAGGTATAGATAAATGAATTTACTAAAAAATGTGACTTTATTTTAAAGAATTTAAATTCAAGCATCAGTATATTGCATTCTCTATATTTTCACTTCACTTAAATTTATATGTTAAAAACATACAAAAACAGTTTATAATTAATTTCTTTAGTATGCACTCACATTTTTTAAATCACAATCACAAGTAAGCGCTTTGATGAGGTAGTGGCATTCACGTAAAAGTTTAAGACAAGAGTTCAATTTTTTTTTTCTGTAATCTTGACTAAAACCATTAAAAAAATTAATTCATAGTTTTCTGAAAAGTACTCAGGACTGCTGAAATAACACTTTCTGGAATAAAATTTGTTCAATATAACTGTACCATGTGATTTCATTATAGGATTTGTAGGACCATAGGAGCTATTTGTTGGTCAAAAAATAAAATAAAAAATATTAATATTATTCAAAAATTGGAATCCGTACAACATGCCCCACTGTCCAACGTGCCCCACCTCCCCCTACAATTTTGTTGCGGATATTCCTAAGTGAGGTACAGAAAAAACAAGCAAGTTTTCTCACGGTTCCTAAAAAATTTAGAATCACGAACACTCATTACTTATTTTAATCATCATAAACTGATGATTTCTCTTCTTAAGAGCAAAGATGATGCACAGTAACAAATATGTACATAATTAAATGAAAAATAATCTATGCTAGTCAAGAGATTGATGAATTAGATAAAATATTCCCCTGTAATATGTGTTTTACTTTTTCAAGTGTTTTTAAAACACACCCTGTTATTTGAAATTAAATTTTACAACACACTTAATGCAAAGTAGTTGAAATACAGCTCTATTTCAATTAAAGTGTGTTTATTTAGTTTCCATTTATAATTTTATGAACTAGTTTAAAAAACATTCCTGCCAATTGTGTTCAGCCGTATTGATGATTTAGCACATTTGAAGAGTTTTACTTCTGCTTTTAAATTTATTTGCCCTTAATGTTTTTTAAGTTTCTTCCAGATATTCTGCAACTTGAAGAAAGCTGAACTACTAGCTGAACTATAGCCCTGATGCAGATGTTCTCGAAAACTCATGATAGTATTGTACTGCTTGCTTAAAGAATTGTATAATAGAATGATCTCCAATATTTAGTTTACAAGGATGTCCAGAAATCATTTTCCAAGTTTTCTTAGCTTGACAGCTTTATCAAAACTAATGAAGTTGTTTAAAAAAATAATAAACTTCCATACATAATATGCCATTCATGTTTGTTATGCTTCTTATTATGCTGATGACTTCAGGAAATTTGTTGCCAAAATGGTCTTTGGACTTTCAACAATGACATACAAACCAACAAAAATTCTGTGTTTAAATGCTAAATAGTGTAATTAAATGAAATTTTGATCTTCTCCATACAAGCAGTGCTGTATTTCTGATTTGTCACGCTTATTATCATATTTATTATCATTCATTTGTATAATAATATTGAAATGTAAAAAGGTAAAACAAACAATAATTTTGCAACAGAAATTGAGAAATAGCTGGAATTCTGTTTTGATTTTCTAAATTTAGAGTTTTGAATTTGTTTTGTAAAACAAATGCTTTAAGGTTTATGCTTGTTTGTCATGTAAAAATATTGTTTTCAATTTAGATTTTTAATTAATTTTTTGGTATTCAATGCAAGACTAAAAAATTTAGGTATACATAAAATTATGAAAGATATATTTAGGTTTGTTTATTTCAGCATTAAATGAACAAACAGTTCATTGATGCTTATTCTCTTTGTGTAGTTATCCAGAAATCCCCCCCCCTCAAGAAGAGATTTTTCTCCCCACTAAACTACAGGACAGGATTTGAATAACTGCAAATAACTCCAATTTTGGAAGGGATAGGTAGCAACTGATATATTAGTCCACTTCCGACTGTCAGTGCCCCTTCTCTGTTTCTGACTAAATTCTGGAAGCATTTTTCAGGATGTTGGAATATAGGTCATGTTCATCCATCCATGATATGGGGTAATGAATGGAATTGCAATCGATATGAAAAAATCTGAACAAAAAATTCAATTTATTTCAATGAAGGTTTTTTTTTTTTTTTTTTTTCCACAAACATTCACTTCACAAATAGTATAAAAGAAAATAAATTACAAGCATCAGTATATTTTGCCCTGTCTAATCGAAACTCCCTAATTGAGTACATGGGAGTAAAGCCTATAACAAAATTTATTTTCTTTATGCTTATAAGTGACTGAAATTCTGAAATTTTTGATTAAACTTGTATTTTGTCCATAGTTATTAGTTTTAGGAAATGATACTTTGGAGTAAAAAATTTTTAAAAATTTGATAATAATAACCACATTTTGAACAAGTGAATATTTTAAAGTTATGTTGCATTTCAGAAAACAAAGATTAATCTTTGCTTATTTTGTTACTTAAGCAGTTATTGACAATAATAGTTTGCCCCAAAATCTATAAAAACTACAAATTCTGTTTTGGTACCCTGAATTTGATTTTAATTGCCTCATTGAGAAAAATGTCTTTGTTTTCTCTTTTTTTTTGTGTGTGTGTAAAAATGTTAGAAATTCTATGTTTGAAATAAAGTTTACAGATGTAGCAACACCAAAAAATAAATTGAACATTAGAGACTTTTGTTGTAATCTTTATGTGGTAATGACCTGAACTGTTAGTATGGAATGAATGAGTTTTCTTCATGCTTTAAAATCTCTGTCAAAATTAAATGTAAACATTGCTTTTTCACGAACATTGAAAATAAGTACAAATCCTCTACTTGTGCTGGGAATGATTTTTTTCTTTGTTTCATTAAGAAAGTGTCTACTTTCTTTTCTTTATAATATTGTTTTGATTTGAAAATATTGTTCAAAATGTAAGTAATAGATGCATGATGTGATGCAGAGAAATAAATAAATAACAATAGATACATTTGTTTCTCATTCATATGAGTTGAAAATAAGTAATGTTTCAAATTACACCCCCTCAACTCCTCAATTTATTTCTGATATTTCTATCTACATCAAATTAAAGTAATAATTTTCAACTTTATTCAAATTAATATTTTAACCAAGAGTGCCTACTGAACCACTAAAATATTAAGAGGTTCTTGGTATTCTTTCTTTCTTTTTTTTTTGGGGGGGGGGGGGGGTTGCCTCGTTTTTACCATCTAACTATTTCTAGTATTGAACTTTCAAATTTTCCTTTGCATATTTATCTTTCAAATTTTTAATTTAATGTTTAACTTAATCACATTTAAATCAGAAAATTGTACAGGGTAAACTTAAACATGCAATTTTTTTTAAATAAAAAACTATTTTTATTAGTAATATTGCTTTTTAGATGGTTACAGGAAATATTTTTAGATTTAAAACTGTTTATAACGCTTGCCTTTCCGAAACAAAAACAAGCAATTTCTAATGTGCATTATCTGTCATTCATTTATTTATTTTCATTTTCTTACCTTTTTTTATCTCTTCATTTATTTTGAATCAATTAAATTCTAATACATGGAGGTGAGAATTCACATGCTACGACCCCCCCCCCCCCCAAAAAAAAAGAAATAAATAAATAAAAATTATTACAATAAAAAAACTGTTGACAGATTTAAATGGATATATTTTTGCTGTAATTAAAAAATAATAAATTATTCCTTAGTTTTAACTGTAAAAGGCATGGACAGCAAAGTTGCACTTTTTGAAGATTAGCCCATTAGTGACTGAAGTTTTTAATTAAACTAATGTTTTGTTAACAGTTATGGGAAACGACACTTTGAAGTGAAAATTTTTAAACATTTTGTAATAATAAATATACGAATGTTGAAAAAATATAATGTGTCAAAATACATGCCCCCCCCCCCCTTAGCTTCTCAATTTATTTCTGAATATTTCTACCTGCATCTATTTAATTAATATAATTTCAGTTTTCCACTTTATACAAATTAATCTTTTAACTAGGCGTGCCCACTAAACCATTGAAATATTCACAGGTTCTTAATCTCTTTTTTGGAGTGGGGGGGGGGGAGCGAGATAGGATCCCCGCAGTGTGGGGTGGCCCACGTCTTAAGGGGTCCAACAGCCTATGAAATTGAAGAAAAAAATTGAAAAAACCTAGCACTTAGACTTATTTAACATTACAAACAAACACTGATCACCTCTGGGGAGGGGCCATACAGATTTTGTTGCAGGGAGGCCCAAGGTGTATAGATCCAGGCCTGGATAGGGTACCTTGTTTTAAGCTTTCTACATATGTCTAGTAGTATTACTCTTTCAAACTTTCCTTTGCATATACATGGGTGCCACACCCCTAACAGCACCCCCCCCCCCCCGTAGGTGACTATCCCAGGCATATATTTCCCTTCGGATTTTTTAAGCTAATGCTAAACTTTGTTCCATTTAAATCAGAAAATTGTATTTTTTTCCCTTTATAGAAAAAAAATAAGTAATGCTTTTGATATCAATATAAGAAATATTTCTAAGTTCAAAAATCTTTATAAAGCTTAATTTAATGTAGCAAAAACAAGCAATTTTTTATGTTCGTTATTTGTTGCCAATTTATTTATTTTCATTTTCTTAATCAGTTTTTATTCCTTCATTCATTTTGAATCAATTGAAACTAATATAATTTTCGTTGTCTCGGAATCTTTTTATTAAATTGAAATTAATAGTATTAAAGAGAATGAGGTTTAAGAAAAAATCTGCTTTTAATTCTGCTAAAACAGGGCCATTTTGTCTTTTTTTAATGTTTAAATTTAAATCGAGCGTTTCATTTTTTTGACAGCATGCATTTTCGAATCGGCGTGCTTACATCCTTCAGAACCCGTTTCACCCACTCTTCCCGCTCCCGCTTGTGACTATTTTTTTAAAGGAAACTCGAGAGCGAACAAGGAGCCAATCTTGCAGCTCGGCGGCAACCCTATCTTCCCCTTGAAACCGGTTGTGCTTTCCGAGCGTAGCTGTTGTCGCAACTCTGAAAACTACGTTTTCATATAGGGACTCTATTTCAGACCGGCTAAAGAAAACGTAGCTCCACCCATTCCGATGACATCTTAAGGCAACGTAGTTGTGACGTCAGTGGTAGACCGTTGCAGATTTATCCGAACGTTATTTAATCATTCAATGGGGAAATTACATGAAATTTGCTGTTTTCCACCATAACTTTTGAAATCTAAGTTTTTAAGGAACAAATTATAGCCTAAGTTGTTCCCCGATTATGTAGCTATCTATGGTGAAAAAATGGTTGAAATCCCTCCAGTAGTTTTGACGTTTACCCCGGACATCCGGACAGAGCTTAGACCTTTATGTATAAAGATGAGGATACAACTCCTAAGAAAGCAATAAATGTCATGCTTGTCCAGAGAAGCCTTGATTAACAATATTAATAGTGATTACTTTTAATATTGCTGTTGTTAGGCAACGAATTTTCCTAACAATGGTTTTTATATTTAATCATTAAATAGGGAAAGTACATGAAATTTAATGTTTTCCACCATAACTTTTTAAAACTAATAAGTTCTTTAGCAATAAATTATAGCCTAAGTTGTTCCCCGATTATGTAGCTATCTATGGTGAAAAAATGGTTGAAATTCGTCCAGTAGTTTTGAAGTTTACCCCGGACATCCGGACAGAGATTAGCCCTTTATGTATAAAGATACTGTTTACAGTTTAATACTGCTCTGCTAAATAACAGAGAAAAACTGTAAAAATGTTTTAGATTGCGCAAAAGGTGTTTCTTTTTATACGGGATGATAAACTAATGAATTCAAGGTATCGACAGCCATTTTTGTTGACATTTCGGCAGTGCTGAGGCAGGACTGCTCATTCGTAATCCTAGTTAAAGGTAAGTGCTAGTTATATTATTCATTCCCTTTTCCTCAAAATGTAGTTTTCTTTATCATCGAGAACGTATGTAAAATAATAGTTTATTTTGGAATCGTAATTCGTATCCCAATATTCGTTGATGTTGACTTTGCAATTTCTTTTAGTTTCTAAGTTGTAGCGATTGCTTTATAGAAAAAATCCGAGTAGTTGTGATTCTGAATATTTTTTGTTGCACGTATGATAGTTTTTAAACATTTTCTAAAACTAAAATTTGATTTAAAAAGAAATGAATTCCTTTCTTGATCGTATTTAAAGTTATTAGAACATTAGACTTTGTTTACGATTATATTTTGTGTTATATAGGATGTGAGAACTTAAAATTTAAATTCTTATGTTTTCTAGTAAATTTTTATCGTATCGCGATTGACTTCTTTCTTCTGTTTTTTTTCTTGCTTACATTCTGTTTTAAATTCTTTAACAGTTTGCGTTTAACCATTTTATTGATAAACTTTACGTTATAGCGTCAGTAACTTTTATAACCTGTACATAATTCGATGAATAAATGTAAATAAATAAAATAACAACGTGACCGAGAGACATGCAAACAGTATCAAGTTTACTGATATTTTTTGTTGAAGAATTTGCCAGTCTGGAAAAACAATACTCTGATGTCTGAACGACACAAAATTCTCTGAAATCTGGAGCCAGCTTTCATACTTATCGATCAAAACTAAAATAATAATAATTAAAAAAATCATCAATGAAGCACTCAAAAAAAAAAAAAAAAAAAATAATAATAATAAAAATTAAGCATCTGTAGATACAAACACGAAATCCTTGTGTTTTAAAAGTTTTATATTTGCGTCGGCAGGAAATTAAAGTTTTACTTCAGGAAAAATGCAGAAGTACCATTGAAACGTGTGAACATAAAATTAATTTTAGAAACTATATCCAAAAATACTCGATGGGAGGTCACGGGAAGTCTCTATGACCTCCCCAAAATTGCCGTATTGGAAAAATTTTACCTCGCGATTAGGCAAATTCGGGGACATAATTGTAATGTTGCAATTTTTGAATTCTCGAATGTCCAAATTTCATTAGATATTGTACTTAATTGTCCGTACTTAATGTGTACATGAACCATTTTTTTATTAATCGCAAATATGTAAGTTCCATTCGAAAAATTGAGATTATACGTCTTCCCAACATATTTAATTAAGTTCAGGCCGTGCCTGGCTATATTCTTAAAATTTTCAGCTTTTCATTTCTGATCTGGCAGTGTTGCATCCTGGTCAAAATTACTGCTTTTTAATTTAAAGTAGAATATTTACATTATTATGCATTGTTTGTCATATTTTATTCGCCTTGAAGGACATTCTCATTTAGAAAAGTAGATGAATCGAGAACTACAGTAGAATTTGAAACTCTTGTAACCTTGAACTCGTCAGTTTCCTTACATTTTAACTTTTAGAGCCCTTTGAGTCCTAAAGTTTGGCATCAACGTGTTTATGAAGACAAAAACTATATCATAAATACTGAAAAGTGTGATTCTGTACTTCACTGTCTTTCACTGCATATAAAAAGTAAAAATATGTCAGGTTGTTATTCGTGTGAAATGAAAAAATCGGAGAATTTTGTTTAAACCTGTAACGGAGATTCAAGCCAAAGCCGGGTAAGATCTTTTGCATTTAAATGCTATGGGTTCCTTAGCAGTTTAATTCTTTAGGGGGGGGGGGATTATATTCACAATAATAGACGATTTTTTAAGAAAGTGTTCGGTTTATTTCTTAAAGAAGAAAAGTGAGGTTTTCGAATGCTTTGTCAGTTTTTAAAAGAGAACAGAGATATTTGCGGGAAAGATCCGATAACGGAAAGGAATTTCTGAACCTCCGGGTTTGAAAATTACCTTAGCGACCAAAGCATAAGAATCGAAAAAAAACAACAAATCCTCCGGTTCAAAAAGTAGCGTCATAGAACACTATAACTCACTATTAATGAATGGAATAAGGACACTTTTAAATGAATCGGGTTAGCCGAAGCAGCTACGTGCTTCCACTACTTACGGACTAGAATTTTTTTAAAAAGAAAAATCAAAACCTTTTTTGAGCTATTTCGGGGAAGAAAGCCATCTATTAAAAACTCCCTTGTATTTTTGGCTGTATTTCGTATATTGGACTTCCAAAACAGAAAATAAACAAATTGGATATGAGAGCTAAACAGGGAGTCATGGTAGGATATGCATTTCATGCGAAAGGTTATAGAATTTGGAATTCCGAAAATCGCGAAGTGACAGAAACGCTGAATGTTAAATTCGATGAAAATAAATTATAGGCGGGGGGGGGGGGGGGCAGGAACGGGAAGCAAAGGAATACAGTTTTATTTCACTACTGAGTAAATTTGAAGTAGAAGAAGAATATCCTGAAAATCATAAAATAGCATGTTGAGAATTAAATTGGTTAAAGAAACACCAAGGCAAAGTAGAGAATGCAGGGAGATGTATTATTCTATTGAAACTACGGTTCTAAAGTTCGAATCGGAGATTTATTGTTCTGAAATTAACATGGAATATGACCCAAAATATTTTGATTTCACTTGTGATAAGAATTCAAGAAAAGTATCAGATTCTGATGAAGACAGAGGTGATAATTCAAGTAAGCTAGAACGCAAGAAAGTGAAGATAGGCAATACGCAATGGCTCAGATATTCAGGTGATCTGAGAAAGAAACGTTTACAAATTGGTTCCACTGCCGGAAAATTTGAGAAAGAAAAAAGAGTAGGGTAGGTGGGGGTAAAGCCCCGCGTGGGGTAGAAAGTGGCTAAATGGGGTAAATCACCGCAGGAGTTTTGGGGTAAATCCCCGCAGCTACAAAAGTGCAGAGATTCGTACTTGACCCAAAATTGCCAGTTTTCCCCTATTTCTTTTTTGAGCAATCACGATTGCTTATTGTTCTCACTTGAGTCCTTGACGTTACGGTTCCTTTTTGAGCTTGGACCGGGCCTGCAGCACCACAGTCCACCGGCGGCGGCGCGGCTGGTCCTGAGCACTGTCCCCCGGAATCCACTTTTGCTGGGCGGTGGCGTCCATGTCCTACACACGCATGCGCATACACAGTCGCCTACGCGCGCACGCCTTTACACACATACACACGCCTACGTGCACACACGTAAGCCTACACACACACGCACACAACTATATACACATAAGCACTCAGGAGGAGGGACATGCTTGGGCGGGGGAGCCATTTCTAGAAACAATAACTCTAACCAGTCGAGTCTTGTCGCAACTCGTGATTGAGAAAAACATAATTTGAATTCAAAGTTTCGGAATTCAAATTAGAGTTCTTTTTTTCTTTTTTTTTTTTAGAATGTGATTTGGGCAATTCTTTTCATTAAAAAAAAATATTCGTTTGTTCGTATTTGCTAACAAATTTTAATGTTTGTAGGATTATATGGGCATTTTATTTTTTAATAACATTTTTTACGCTCGTTTCAGTTAAAACATATTTTTAATTTTTGCAATTTACTCCACGACGTACAAAAGGAAAATATATTTAAGAGCAATAACGGAGGTTTAACTCAATGAAGCACTTAGATTAATAGAAGAATGCTCATCTATTCGCATAGCAGCCGTTAAAATTGGGTTCAATGAAAGAACTAGCTGGAATTGACTGAAGAAACGGGGAGGTGAGAAACTTGGAAGATTTAGAGCAACCTTTACTGCAGAGCAAGAAAGAAAGAAAGATTTGGTAAATTTTTGTATTGCTATCCATCGGCGGTTTTTTGATCTCACTCTAAAATCTCCGAGGTTTCTTCCTTATTAGTATGCATAGGAAAACTAAATAAAACCTCAATTTTGTGTTCAATCCCAACTTGCTGTTAGGGATTTTGCAAGTGAGTTAATGAAGAGAAATAGATTGTGTCTGCGATTTCTAATCAAACCCAGCGTAGCCAGAGCCATGGGTTTCAAATAGGGTTTAGCTCTCACAATACTCTGACAGTTTATAGAATTCGCGGTTAAAAAAGTGAAAGCTCAGCTCCAACCAAATATTTAACATGTGCGAAACTGGTCTGCAGACGGATACCAAACAAATTTCTCTACACGCTGCTCCTAAGGACAAGAAGAATGTTGCCAAAACTGTTGCAGCTGAGTACTGCGGCGTGTGCCATGAACCCTCTTCAGCACAACATCCCTCCCTATTTTACCTATGCAAGAAAAAGAAAGAACCCCCAATTGCTTCGAAACGGTCCAGTAGGACGAATGGGAAAAGCCATGGAAAAAGAACAGCTTGTTGTGGGAAAGAGAGAGGAAAGGAGTGCGAAAAACAGAAAAGAGCATCATATGTAGTCAAAACGTCATAAGTTAACTTTCACAACACCAATGTCAAAAAAAA
Organism: Uloborus diversus; assembly: GCF_026930045.1. Lineage (NCBI taxonomy): Eukaryota > Metazoa > Arthropoda > Arachnida > Araneae > Uloboridae > Uloborus > Uloborus diversus. The sequence continues at coordinate 43,232 of NW_026558624.1, forward strand.
AAAAAAAAAAAAAAAAAAAAAAAAAAAAAAGAGAGAGAGAGAGAGAGAAGAAAAGAAGAAGAAAACAGGCCAAAAAGCCAATGAATCCAAAAATAGAAAAACAGAAAAGAGTCAGTATGAGACTTTTCACTTTATTCGATAACTTAAATAAAGACATGAAAGTACAACTTTAAAAATCTAATCCAATGAAGAACGTTATAAAGAGTTATATCAGGTGTTTTTTTCATGCAGTCATCCTTTTTTATCCATAATTATCTTGAATGGGGTAAAGATCTGCATTGCGGTGCTTTACCCCTTCAATGCGGGAGTTTGCCCCATTTTGTGGGGTAAGACCCCGCAATATTTTTTTTCGGTTCATTTAGAAATTTCTCCGTAATTAATGATCAGACTGAGCTAGAATTAGGAGATGCAATAGCTAACAAACCATTCTACGATTTTAATTTGAAATAGCGAGAAATTCTTCTCTTTATTGACCACAATGTTACAAAAATTATAAACTGCGGGGCTTTACCCTCACCTGCCCTATAGATCGGATTTTTGATTTAAAAGCAGATGAGCAGAATGAAATAATGCGCTTTAAGGCCAGACGGGTAATTTTAGGTAACCACCTGGTATGGGGGGGGGGGGATACTTTTCGCAAGTGTTCTCTACAGTAATTTCCTTTCCTTTGATTAAGACTTTCTTTTCAATTTTTGTGTATAAGCTACATTGGGTACATTTCCAAGGAGATGTTTGCAATGCGTATCTATATTTAGATTTAAAAGAAGAGATCTATGAGACAACCTGAATGGTTTGTCGATCCCTGAAATCTAAATTTTGTCTGTAAATTGAATAAATCATTGTCATTCTGACACAGATTATGCCTCGAATCACGACGACCGGATTTCAATGGTGGGGGGGGGGGGCTTGTAGTGTTTTTGGATAGGGTACGAATAATATGGTGGCACATTCGAACAAAAATGCGTAGCACTGTCAGCGATGGAAGCAGAGTTAATTTCAATTAGTGAACAATCTAAGGAAGTTATGTGGATCAAAAGAATTTTGAATGAATTGGCCACGAAAAGAGTTCAGAATTTTAGATTGATTAATAGAGTACTCTGTACTGTGACAGTCTAGTTGCGATCTATTTTTCTAGTTCTGCAATAGAAAATTGCAGAACTAAGCAGATTGATATGGGGTACCATTTCCTAAGGAATTTGATTGATGAAAATGAATTTGGAATAAAATTTGTTGAAACTAAAAATAGTTTAGCTGATTTTTTTTACAAAACCTTTCTCTAGGGAAAATTTACGTAAAACTTGAATTGCAATGACTTTAGAATTGCAATAACGTAATTGTCTAGAGTGTTTTTTTTTTTTTTTTTGAAATGTGTCAATTAGTCCATTATGTTTTAGTAATAATTTGTGCACACAAACGTATGGACTGTAATATATTTTTACTTTTCATTCATGTTTTAAAGTATTTCCATTTTCCGTGTGCTGGCGTGCCAAGAAAGGGGGAATTTGTTAGCGAATATTTTGTTCCTGTCCCTCCAGCTCACGGAGGGGAAAAAACTATAGTTGATTTTATTTTGAATTTGTCCCCGGTTATGGTTGCGGTTCGGTATTTCGGAAAAATTTAAACTATAAATTTCATTCTAGCCGCCTGAATTTACGTCATTTAAATTTATTCACTAATGCAATATCATTTCTTTGTGTTTAGTGCTATGCAAATGTAAAGAAATACGTAACTTGTGACCAGAATTCGCGGTTGTGTTCCGCTTGGAATTTCAAGGATGCCTCTAGTCTGAACGATGTTGCGATGATTCACTTAGTGACATGAATGCCGACAATGGAAGTTTATAAGTATCTCTTTTCATTTACATTTTTGTGTTTTCGGATGTAATTTGTAATCACAAATGGCTTACGTGTTTTAGTGCGTTCTTAGCCACTGAAGCCTATCCTACGGTCTGCGTGCCATATTGGGCCCCTAAAGCTGATTTTTGTGGCCCCCTGTCAGGTTCTCTGTTGCAATCAATAACTATGTATTGGAGCAAGATAAAAAAATTTTATTTTGTTTTGAATGAAATGTGATCGGTCATACGATTTATTTAAGTCTGAGAGTTTTAAATTTGTAATTCAATATTAGTTTTTACGGGTAATTGAATATTATCACTTCAAGAATCATCGGAATATAGAATTCTGTTGCTATAGCTAAATTAGACGTACATTTCTTTCATTATTTATTTTTTTTTAAATTTTCCAGTAAATTTTGGAATTTTTCTTTATTTTTACAGGTTATTAAAATCGAAGGAACCAATACGGAATGCTAAGTACTTTATTATGTATTGTACGTATTTTTGTTAAAATTTAAGGAAAAAAAAATAAAAGTAAACTTCATAATGAGAGCAACAATAAAGATTTAAGTTTAAAGTACGATATATTACAGCGTATGAAACTTTCTTCGCATATTCAGACTTGTGTGACACTTATTAAACAAAATTATTGATTATTTTTACTGTAATGTGAATAAAAAGCAGTTATTTTGCAAATGTAAGTATGTCTAAATCTACAGTTAAAAAGTGGTGCTGTCTTCTGGCAAAGCATTTTCAAGAAGGGTAGCATTGTTTACAACAAGGACGGCGGGCCAAATGTGGACTTACAAGTTCTTAACGATTGGAACTGTTACTACCAGATTTACTCTATTTTTTGATATGTTTGACGATTTATTCTTTTGTTAAAAACTTTCAACTTTTCTGACCGATTTTCATTTTTTACTGAATTGACTTGAACTAAGCCATCTTGATTTTGGGAATATAGAATTGTTTCTACCAGATTTCAGGTAAATTCTGATAAACTTTAAGATAAATTGTGTAAATCCTCTCAAAAGAAGTGCCACTTAAAGAAAAAAAAAGTCGCTGATGGTTTAAATGGGAACATCGATAGCTGTTCAAATTGGGGGGGGGGGGAGGAGAGGGCGTCCCCATTTTGAAAGACACAGAATATAAATGAAATATCTTATATTTGCTTTAATATTAAGACATAAGATAGAATGTTCTTAAGGTTTTATTTTATTTCAACTCAAATGACTGTTTTATGTGATTCCTTAGTACTTAAGAAAAAAGCTCCAAAAAATCAAATTTTAACAATTTGTGGAACACATTTGTGGAATAAAATATATGAAAAAAAAATATTTTGAAAAATTTTAAGTAAAATATTTTATATTAAGTAGAGACAGAATTCTAAGTAATTACTTTACGTCACACTTTGTTTTATATTCAGATTTCTAACGATGGAGAGCTGTCAAAGAAAAAGATGAAGCTGGTATCAGTTGAACATAGTTCGAGCTGTTTAACAAGTGTTGAAAAGGAATATGGGTTACCAAAAAAAAAAGAAAGGAAAAAAAAACATTTATATACGACCTTCAGTGCTATTATAGTAACTCGGGGGAGGAGGAGGGGTACTAAAAGAGGCTGGATAGAGTATTTATTGTTTTAAATGAATACCCCAATATTTCCCAATTGGTTGTCCTAAACATCGACCTTGCTCCATTTTCTAAAAAATATTTCTCTACCTCTTCCTTATTATTGTTTTGAAGTAAACATATTGTAATCCAATAATCTGAAGCCTATTATAAGAAGAAACTAGATTCAAGTTTTATCATTTTTAAAACATTTTTATTTTTTTCTTTAGGCCAAGATGTTAGCTTTCCCATTTTGGACAACTTGGAATTCTTGACTTATAGAAGGAGTTATTCTCCCGATCACTTCAGTTATCCGATCGAAAAAATAAACATTATTCTTAATCAACAGTCTCATATAAATTACGAAATCCTTCAAAAAAAAAAAAAAAAAAAAAAAAAAAAAAAACCGAAAATTACAAGGATTTTTTTAAATTGTACTTCAGAAACCAGTATAAGTGCATTTCTTTACATGGAAAATAAAATGTAATATGTTATTTTCTTTATTTTTTTTCTTTTTTGAGTTCTTATGTAAAGTATCCAGATTAGGTCTATTTCAATTAGACATTAATAACCACCGTTATGAATGCGTAGTTTGCAAATTGCTGCCAAACCGTTTTTCTCCTTAAAACAGCCTATTTAGCGCTTAACTGGTTCCTGAAATAAACGGTTAAATTACAATTTAGGTATATGTTAAGCGGTTTCAAAATAATTTCAACTCTCCAGACAACCTTAATTTCAGATCATTCAGAGTCATAATTTAAATCATTTTAGGGCGTATTTTTATACCTGCGTAATTTGGTTTTTCCATGTACGTTTTTTGGTGTCTACAAATTTTATGAGATTCTAACAATTTTTATTTTGACAGATGCTTTCATAATATAAGGCCTAATGATGGCACCAAAGTCGGCAAAGATGTCACAAAGAAGAATCAAGGTCGTGATGTAAAAATGTTGAACTTGAAAACATTTGCATTCGATTTTAAATGGATTTCTGTAATTTCACTGTAAAAAACTACTAATCTATAATTATAGGTAATGTAAAGGAAATAAAACAATTTTGGTAATTTTTAATGGTGTGAATGTTTTGTTTTTTTTCGCATGAAAACAGTATAACAGAATATAAAGTTAAACTTTATATAAACTCCTGACAGATTTTACTATACCGAGCGAAAAATTGTTTCTGTTTAGTTGCTCTGGAATTCTGAACTGTCACATATTTATTGTTTTCATCTATGTAAACTTTAAAAAGTTAATAAATATCAAGTATTATCTAATCTATAATAATATTCTGTTTACAATAAAAACCATGCTGCTCATTTTAGCATTAAAATAATGTTGAAAGTGAAAAAAGTATTTTTAGTGAAGATACGATGTAGTGTTTTCAGTTATATATATATAAAAAACTTCTCATTTTTACTAGCTTCGTGGATCAAAAAGTTTTGTTTTATGAAAAGGCTATATTTGTTCTTGAAATAAAGCTTCAGACCATATCTTGCAATTTCCTTCTATTTGTAAATTTTTAAGTTAGCAATAAAAGCTGAAAGTTTTTTTTTTTTAGAAATGAAAAAGCACCATTTTTCCTCCTTTAACAGGTGTTTATAAAATATAAAGACGGGTATTGATTTATTTTGTGTACAATGAAATTAATATCAATAAAACATTTAGCAGCAGTTAAATATTTATATGTAAAATGCTTTTATATTTCTTTACTTGTTGCTTTTCATAGCCTAAAACATTATTTTTGTTGTTGAAAAACTTTAGAAAAGGAACAGATTTCGTATGTAGGCTGATTTCTACAACGTACATACAGAATAAATTGCTTTACTTTTCTGTATTGTTCTTCAGCTGTAAAAGCAGTGGATTCGGCTATGAAAAGAGAGAACGATAGGGGAGAAAATTCTTTTGCATAAAAATTTATAACTATTTAATTTATGGTTTACTGCTGTTAATTTTACTGTACAAATCATTTATAAAACCGTATACTACTGCTTTTACGGAGCAGTGCAGCTGATTTCGCAGCATATTACTGCTAACTTTACAGTTTGTTACTGTTAATTTTGCAGGGCAATTTCATTAAAAAGCAGTATTTTACTGTTAATTTTACACATTATCTCTGTTCAATTTACAGACCAATTCATTCCTAAAACGGTATATTACTGCTAATTTTACAGTTTGATACTGTAAATTTTACAGGGCATTTCCATTAAAAGACAATATATTACTGCTAATTTTAGTTTATCACTGTAAATTTCACAGTAAAAGTCTGTTATAAGACAGTATATTACTGCAAATTTTACAGTTTAGAATTGTAAATTTTACAGTTTTTCTTTGGAATGTGAGCTGCCAGTATTATACTGTAAAAACAACAGTTTATTTTTTGCAGTGTGACTGACACACTTGATACAGTAACTGACTGACATTCTGTATTACTTTAAAATAGCTGCAATGTATTTATTTCAATACTCCTGAAAACAGAATTATTCTTTTTTTAGCATCAACCAACTCAACTCTTTTATTTTTTAAGAATGATAACATATTTTATTGATTTTGTTCATTATTCACTCTTACATAATTTAGTAATGCTTGAGCCTAAATTTCGAAAATAATCGGGTTGTTTCTTTCAGTCAAAAGTAGTACTTTTTGTCACTGAAATTGATAGAAAAAAAAAAAAAAAAAAAAAAAAAAAACATGGACTCAGAAAATACTTTCATTTTTTCAACAGTTATTTTTTAATTAATTTTTTAAGATGTCCGATTTTTCAAACAAGTCGTGGTCTTTATAACGTCACAAATGATGCCCTTTGGCGCATCTTTCTATCACCTTTCAGGCGATATGATTAATCAAGCAGCGAATTACAATGGGGTCGTTTCCAAAATTTTTTGGAAACGAAATTTTTGAAAGAGCATGCTTAAAAACATAGGATCTGACCATTTTTTAAATCATTTATTTAAGTTTAATATTTTTAAAGACGGCCGAAATTTACATTTTTAAGACGTAAGTTTCGGAATTTTTTTCGGGAAGATCTCATCTTTCTTTACTAAACTTTTTTTTTATGACTTACGCTTAGAAGACTTTCGAGGGAAGAGCATTTGAACCACCTCCTTGTTCCCCAAACGTTAACTATAACAGACTTATTTTCTCCATTTCACTATTTTTCGTCCTTCCCTACTTTCCAATTTTTAATTTTTCAATATTTGTTTAAATATTTTATTTATTTGAGATCTTTTTTTTTTGTTTTGTTTTGTAGACGAAGAATGGATAATATAATTTTCCCCATTGTTTTTGCATTAACAAATGAAAGCAGTATGGTATCGATGGTGTTGTTTTACTCTTCAGAGCAAAACCAGCTGCAGTTTTGAAGTCGTTTTTTTTTTTTTTTCAGAAATATTCTATTATAAGTTACAAACTGAACGGCGAAAGATTTGAAGAATCCTTTAACAGTAATTTGAGTTACCCCTCTGTTCCTTATAATGTTATTTGGGAAACGCTAATTAATTACTATTACTTAAGTGGAATCTTTTAAAGTTAGTTATGTGGCAAATGCAGGTTTGTTGTTTTCTCTGTATTGACACACTGTTAGTAGAGAAAACCTTTTTACAGAATTCATTTTCTTACGTTAAGAATATTTACTCAACAGTGCTCATATCGCTTAGGGACAAAATTAGTAGCTATAGAAAGTTGTTCTAAGAATAATATGCGTTTTATGAAATAAATAAAATAAAAATTTAAATTAATGTATGCATTATACATTGTAAAAAAGCTTCGGAACAAGAATAATGTGATTTTTTTTTTAAAATTTCTTTGACATAGTTTCCATTCCGATTGCGAAATGAGCATATATGTTTTAGAAAAATGACTGCTGTAAAAATTCATATTGAATATTATAAATATTTATTCTTGATTTAATTTCTTAATTTAAATGCAAGTCCCTCTTTCTTTGTTGTTGAATGAGTTTTCCAAATTTAGCATTATCTGTTGGTCATCAGTGTTTAATTTGTCTTTAAGCTCACCGGACCTCAGTTCCTGCATTTCGTTTCATTTTCATTTGAAGTCTTACATATTGGACAGAATTCAGGCTATTTAAGCATAAAAACAAGTTCTGAAGTTTATAGGATTACCACACTTCTTTTGTCAGAAATTATAAATCCTGTACGTCAGGGCTTCCCAAACTTTATAGCTCCTTCATGGACCAATATTCAACGCGGCTCTCTGTCATTAAAGTGAATATATACTTGAAATTAATTGAACTTAATTAAATTACCCAGGTAGCAGTTTACAGTGCTGAATTTTGTTTAGAATTTCTGAGAACAAAAATTAAATTCAAGAAGCGAAAATCAATATAGGGTCAGATTTAGACTTAAGGGGTCGAAGCAAAAATCAATATAGGGCACTTTTTTGTTGGCCGGACAACTTTTATGTTGGTGGCAAAACAGGCCAATTTATATCGTCTCCCCCCTCACTATGCGTGTATACGCTCGAATACATAAGAATATGTTTTACCTTTCTTTTTTTAATGCTGTCCGCTTTTGGGTTGGATCGACCTTGGGCGGGAAGGGGGTATCAGCAGAGTGAGTTAACGACTCTATTTTAAATGTCCTCAACATTTTAAAGTTCCAGGGCTTTCTGCCCCGGGGAAATATTTATAAAATACCTCATTTCGAGGTCTTATATAGGGTGATTGGAACAACAGAAATAGCCGGAAAAAATAGGCAAACAAAAACTTTTTAAAAGCTATACACTCTTTTTTTTTCAAGTAAAGATAATGCAAACTAAGATTTGTTTTTTGGTTCGACAAATCGTTGACTCAAATTGTCAGAGGGAGGAGAAAAGATAACGCATCGTCACTGACTCACATCGCCTTTTTCCTTTTGGTATATGGTTGATTCTTGATCTTCCCCCAACCCACCGACAAACAGAGCACTGCATTAAATGTGAAATGATCAATGGTAAAATATACATAAAATTCTTCAAAATAAATAGTGCGGAGATTTAGAAAATACGTAACGAGACAATAAGAGCCTAGCCGTTCAACCAATTCATACTTGATAATAAATAAAATTGAAACCTTTTTCAAGTAGTCTCAAAAACGTATTTAATTATTTTAAAGGACTTTATAATAATTACATTATTTAAAGCACTTCTTTTGCACTTAATAGTCTCCAACATTTAAATATTTTATTGCATAGTTTTACCGAATCGTTCTAACTTTGTGAGAAATTTCGGTTTTAAATTTAAATAATAATAATAATAATAATAATTGAAAAAAAAAGAACCTTTTTCAGAATTCTGATTACAACATTTTTTTCTCATCAGAAGAAGTGCAGAAAACAAACAAAGAAGTTTTATTCGCTAAGGCCGGGGAGTTGGCGAGCAAAGCAAGCAGGTGGTCTGACCTACTAGTCTGTTCCATTAAAACTTATTCCCGTCTGTCTGTATGTCTGTAACACTCTCCTCCGGACTGTGAATGTCTATCAGGTCAATAAAACAATCGAGTTGTTTCTTTCAGTCAAAAGTACTACTTTTTGTCACTGAAATTGATAGAATAAAAAAAAAAAAAAAAAAAGAAATGAAAAACATGGACTTAGAAAATACTTTCATTTTTTCAACAGTTATTTTTTAAGTAATTTTTTAAGATGTCCGATTTTTCAAACAAGTCGTGGTCTTTATAACGTCACAAATGATGCCCTTTGGCGCATCTTTCTATCACCTTTCAGGCGATATGATTAATCAAGCAGCGAATTACAATGGGGTCGTTTCCAAAATTTTTTGGAAACGAAATTTTTGAAAGAGCATGCTTAAAAACATAGGATCTGACCATTTTTTAAATCATTTATTTAAGTTTAATATTTTTAAAGACGGCCGAAATTTACATTTTTAAGACGTAAGTTTCGGAATTTTTTTCGGGAAGATCTCATCTTTCTTTACTAAACTTTTTTTTTATGACTTACGCTTAGAAGACTTTCGAGGGAAGAGCATTTGAACCACCTCCTTGTTCCCCAAACGTTAACTATAACAGACTTATTTTCTCCATTTCACTATTTTTCGTCCTTCCCTACTTTCCAATTTTTAATTTTTCAATATTTGTTTAAATATTTTATTTATTTGAGATCTTTTTTTTTTGTTTTGTTTTGTAGACGAAGAATGGATAATATAATTTTCCCCATTGTTTTTGCATTAACAAATGAAAGCAGTATGGTATCGATGGTGTTGTTTTACTCTTCAGAGCAAAACCAGCTGCAGTTTTGAAGTCGTTTTTTTTTTTTTTTTCAGAAATATTCTATTATAAGTTACAAACTGAACGGCGAAAGATTTGAAGAATCCTTTAACAGTAATTTGAGTTACCCCTCTGTTCCTTATAATGTTATTTGGGAAACGCTAATTAATTACTATTACTTAAATGGAATCTTTTAAAGTTAGTTATGTGGCAAATGCAGGTTTGTTGTTTTCTCTGTATTGACACACTGTTAGTAGAGAAAACCTTTTTACAGAATTCATTTACTTACGTTAAGAATATTTACGCAACAGTGCTTATATCGCTTAGGGACAAAATTAGTAGCTATAGAAAGTTGTTCTAAGAATAAGATGCGTTTTATGCAATAAATAAAATAAAAATTTAAATTAATGTATACATTATACATTGTAAAAAAGCTTCGGAACAAGAATAATGTGATTTTTTAAAAAAATTTCTTTGACATAGTTTCCATTCCGATTGCGAAATGAGCATATATGTTTTAGAAAAATGACTGCTGTAAAAATTAATATTGAATAATATAAATATTTGTTCTTGATTTAATTTCTTAATTTAAATGCAAGTCCCTCTTTCTTTGTTGTTGAATGAGTTTTCCAAATTTAGCATTATCTGTTGGTCATCAGTGTTTAATTTGTCTTTAAGCTCACCGGACCTCAGTTCCTGCATTTCGTTTCATTTTCATTTGAAGTTTTACATATTGGACAGAATTCAGGCTATTTAAGCATAAAAACAAGTTCTGAAGTTTATAGGATTACCACACTTCTTTTGTCAGAAATTATAAATCTTGTACGTCAGGGCTTCCCAAACTTTATAGCTCCTTCATGGACCAATATTCAACGCGACTCTCTGTCAATAAAGTGAATATATACTTGAAATTAATTGAACTTAATTAAATTATCCAGGTAGCAGTTTACAGTGCGGGATTTTGTTTAGAAATTCTGAGAACAAAAATTAAATTCAAGAAGCGAAAATCAATATAGGGTCAGATTTAGACTTAAGGGGTCGAAGCAAAAATCAATATAGGACCAGACTTCAGGGGGCCTTAAGCCATCTCAGTTACTAGGACTTTTTTGTTGGCCGGACAACTTTTATGTTGGTGGCAAAACAGGTCAATTTATATAGTCTCCCCCCTCACCATGCGTGTATACGCTCGAATACATAAGAATATGTTTTACCTTTCTTTTTTTAATGCTGTTCGCTCTTGGGTTGGATCGACTTTGGGCGGGAAGGGGGTATCAGCAGAGTGAGTTAACAACTCTATTTTAAATGTCCTCAACATTTTAAAGTTCCAGGGCTTTCTGCCCCGGGGAAATATTTATAAAATACCTCATTTCGAGGTCTTATATAGGGTGATTGGAACAACAGAAATAGCCGGAAAAAATAGGCAAACAAAAACTTTTTAAAAGCTATACACTCTTTTTTTTTCAAGTAAAGATAATGCAAACTAAGATTTGTTTTTTTGGTTCGACAAATCGTTGACTCAAATTGTCAGAGGGAGGAGAAAAGATAACGCATCGTCACTGACTCACATCCCCTTTTTCCTTTTGGTATATGGTTGATTCTTGATCTTCCCCCAACCCACCGACAAACAGAGCACTGCATTAAATGTGAAATGATCAATGGTAAAATATACATAAAATTCTTCAAAATAAATAGTGCGGAGATTTAGAAAATACGTAACGAGACAATAAGAGCCTAGCCGTTCAACCAATTCATACTTGATAATAAATAAAATTGAAACCTTTTTCAAGTAGTCTCAAAAACGTATTTAATTATTTTAAAGGACTTTATAATAATTACATTATTTAAAGCACTTCTTTTGCACTTAATAGTCTCCAACATTTAAATATTTTATTGCATAGTTTTACCGAATCGTTCTAACTTTGTGAGAAATTTCGGTTTTAAATTTAAATAATAATAATAATAATAAAGGCAGGGGAGTTGGCGAGCAAAGCAAGCAGGTGGTCTGACCTACTAGTCTGTTTCATTAAAACTTATTCCCGTCTGTCTGTGTGTCTGTAACCCTCTCCTCCGAACTGTGAATGTCTATCAGGTCAATAATACTAATACCGTTGGGTGCAGGACATTCAGGGGTAGGGTCAAATTCAGCTCCATGCCACCCCTAGGCAGATTTAAAATCTGCCTTCCCCTCCTACCTAAAAGAAGAAAATTTCCTTGACTCAAAACGCGCAAAGCGTTTAAACTGTCAAGCTTATGAAGAAATGATTCAGAGGTGCCCCGATGAGAGGTCACAGTGATCTCCCAAAAAATTCCTTATTCGTCAATATTTGCTGACGACTCGGCAAATTTGAAGATGATATTGCAACAGGGGGATTCTTTTTTTCTTCTTTTTAATTTTAAAAATTGTTTTTAAATAATGCCTAACGTTCTTTCTCATTAGCTGTTAGGTACGTATGTATAAGGGTTGCCCAAATGAAAAGTGGACAAGTTGAATAAAAATAATAATTTTTAATGCAAATCAAAAGAAATCGTCATGGGCGTTGAGGCACAGGTCCCAGCGTTGCAGCAGCAGGTCGATCTCTTCGCTGTAGAAAGATCGGGGCTGATTCCTGAGGAAGTCCTGCCCGGCTTCCTTCACTTTATCGTCCGAATGGAAACGTTTCCAATGCAATGCTCTTTTAAGTGGCCCAAAAATGTGGAAGTCACAGGTTGACAAGTTCGGACTATACGGGGGTGTTTCAAAACTTCCCATCGGAAAATTTGTTTAGGGTCGTCTGGGTTTCCTGGGATGATCTTTGTGGATGATACTGTGAACCGTTCCTTTACTCAGGTTGAGTCGTCACTGATTTCAAGGGTCTTTTAATCTTTCGATTAGCTCGGATCATTTCATTAACGAAGGCAATGGAATTATTGGTGATCACGATGTTTGCTTGGCCCGTCCTCGGCAGATCTGATGTCGTGTGCCGCCATCAACCTTACTACCGCGTTTTCCAATCTGGACGCATCCATGGATAGCACCAATTTTCTTTTGTACAATTTCCTCTACTGCAAACGGGTTGAACCGCTGAACGACAATTCAGATGCATACCTCATACCACCCTTTATATAGTTGTGCAGTGACGCTCTAATTGAATCATTCATTCTAATGTTATTGCACTTGTCCACTTTTCATTTGGGCAACCCTTATATGATATGCGTGTAATCTCGCGTTTTATCATTCTGTAAAACTAGAATTCCCAAAAATTTTAATTTGATGCTCCTCTGTTTATGTTATTTAATTTTGCACATCGTTTATGGCTCACGTACTGCTCTTGGGCAGGTTATCAAACGATTCACCTAAGACCAATTAAATAATATTTACATTATGTATACTTATTTGCTTTTTTATCAATTGATAGAGCATGGTTATTATTTTTTCATAACCCTATGGTTTCATAAAACATGTTCTCTTTCATTATTTCAAAGTTTTAAAACATTTCCTTATAATGACAACGTAGATGAATTGCTGAAAAATGATATAGACCTATAAGGGAAAATAAAATGATAGAAAATGGGGAGATAAACAGTAACTGAGATTTGTCTCGCACGCTAAGCATGTTAGTATGCTAGATAATTGTGAAATACCAAATAAAAGTTTTACTGTTTGCATACCAATGTTTACAATATGTGTGAGTATCTGTATCATTCTTCATTTTAGAATTATTTTCTTTTTCTTTTACCATCGTATTTTATTAAAGTAAAACTAAGATTTTTTTTTTTTTTTGCCAGAGGATTTTTTCTTTTTCTTTTTTTTTTTTTGTACTTGGGAATTCTATTCTTATTTTCCTTTGTTGCTTTATGAACGTTCGATTTTTCTCACTCACGTTACAGTACGTACTTTATTGCGAAACATGCTTCCGTTTCAGTTTATTGATGAAACGGTAAATCCATCTTTTTTCATGTAACATTTAAGTGTGAATGCTAATAAAAATTTTAATGTCTGCGATCCAATGTTTTAATGTGAGTATTTGTATTATACTTTATTTTAGGTTTTATTAGATTATCGTTAATCTATTAAGAAAAAACTAAAACAATTTTCAGCATAATATTTTTTTTTAAACTGGGGACGCTATACAGTATTTTTTTTTTTTAATACTTTAAGTGCGTTCAATTTTTCTTAAATCTTAGTATTTTACCGCGAAACATGCTTCAATTGCGGTTTGTTGTTGATACTATCTTTTTCATTTTACAACCCAGTGCGGGGACTACTTAAAATTATACTCCCTGCATGCGATTGTTCAAATGTGCGTAATTTTCTATATCATACTCTTTTTTTTCTTTTCCTAAATCGTTATTGTTTTTGGAAAAGTAAAATATTTTTATCAAGAGATTTTATTTTATTTTATTTTTTTATTTATTTATTGTACTAAGGGACGCAATTTTAAATTTATCTTTGTGCTTTATGTATGTTCGATTTGTTTTACTCGTTATAGTATTTTACCGTTAAACATACTTCACTACCGGTATTTTGAAGAAACTGAATCCATCTTTTTCCACTTTAACTTCGGCATGAATACTAATTGAAATTTCACCGATGAGTGTTAATAGTTTCCAAAATTATTCACTATATTTTGGTATTTTTTTAGTCGGTAAGCAATTACAAAAAAAAAAAAAAAAAAACCCTTTAGCTCAAAACTCCCTTTTCTTTTCTTTTTGTTTAACTTAACGAACACTATTTGTGTCTCGGTAATTTGTACACAGCATCACATATGACAGCATCTTTGTTTTCCGAATTAATTAACTAACTTCTTTGTTGTTTCATGATTTGTCATCGTTTACTCAAAATGCATTTCGATTTCAGGAAAAGAAACAGAAAAAAAAAAAAAAATGAATTTTGTCATCTTGAATTCAAATTATGTTTTTCGCAATCACGAGTGTGTGTGTATATGTAAGCGTGTTTGTTTGTGCTTGGGGAATATGTGTGTGTGTGTAGGCATGTGTGTTTGTGTCTGTGCGCAGGCATGGGTGTGTGGGTAGTTGTGTGTATGTGATTGTGTGTGTATGTGTTTGTGTATGTGTGTAGGTGTATGTATGTGTGTGTAGGTGTATATATGTATATGTGTGTAGGTGCGTGTATGTATGCGTGTGTGTGTAGGATATTGACGCAACCTGGAGACGGTTTTCGCTAGAGTTGCAGCATCGTGAGGACCCGGTTGACGGTGATGCTGTGGAGGGTGCTGGTGGGAAAAATCAAAGGAACGTCAAAAACAGTCAAATGAAAGTAATAAGCAATCGTGATTGCTCAAAAAAATACTGATTACATTCCGAATTAATTCTGTTACTTTTTTTAAAAGTTACGTATTAGCACTGCTCTTTTGATCAAACCCGTGTTTTGAAATCGAAACTCTAGCTTCGTTATTTAATATCTAGATAGTTGAATCTTTGATAAGCACTGATATTGGACTTAATTTTAAAAAATCTCCATGAGATCTTCCTCCTGATATTACCGAAGATCCTTCAAAATTTCTTTGATAAGGCTTCAATTCGGAAAAATTTTCGCGGGAGATCTACCAAACTCATAACCCCTTTAATAGTATTGAAAAGCGCCTACGATTGCGTTAATCTTTCTACAAATCGAAATTTTTTCGAGAGAATGCCCACCTCTCTCTCTCGTCAACATCGTCGAAAAAGTCTTATATCTCGCTTTTAGTGCTTCAATTACAAAACATTTATGTGCGCGAGCCCCTTCAAAACTCTCCCCCCCCCCCCCCCCCCCGTCATCGAAGGTTGGCTTAAATTACGTTTTCGAAGCTTCAATTTCAAGAAACTAGTGGTGCACTCAATTTTAACAAAAAAAAGACTTCAATTGCGTTTTTAAGGCTCCAATTTCAAAAAATTTCTGGGGGATGGTCCTGCATCTCTTTCTTCCTTAATATCACCATAAATCGGCTAAAACTGCATTTTTCGAACTACTATTTTTAAATTTTGCCTGGGGGAGAGCCCCCAGACCCCCTTTTACTTGTCACAATCTCACAATCAGAAATAATTCACAATTACGAGCTTAGAGATTGAAATTTCAAAAATAGTTAGATATGACCCTCCCGTGTCTCTTTCTCCCTGAACATCATCATCTTGAAAAACCTTGAAAAATTCCCGGTGGAGAATCCCCGAACCCCCTCTTTTGAACATAATCAAATTTTACATACGATTGTGTTTTGAGAACCTACATTTGGGTAAAAATTATCAGGAGAGGCTATCTTGGATCTCCTCTCCCCTTCCTCCCTAACTTAAATATAGTTTAAAACTGCGTTTTTATACCTTCAATTTCGAAAAAGTGCCAGGAGATAGCCCTCCGACACCCCCTATTTCTGATTGAATATTATCCTTACAATTAATTTTATATTGCTAGTACTACTAAGGTCTAGTAATATGACTATCCCTGCTAAACCGGAAGCTAAATCTTCTATCTCTCTCTCTCTGCATATTGGAACATGCGTTTGAAATAAACAAGGGGCCGCCGAATGCGTACCCCCCCCCCCCCCCCAGGGTTTTTGACTTTGACCTAGCGACGGCCCTGCCTGGAGGATTCTGAGTAATCGGACTCCACCCGTTCTGTCTCGCTTTGCAACTAGACACATTAGACACATGATCATCTGACGTTGGCGACAGCAAATACAATGCAATAAACGTAGGAGATCAAAAAGATCAAAAACGTTCACGTATTTTTCAGATTCTCAAGCTACAAAAAAGGAATTATGTTTGCAAAACACTTTTGTACAAATTTGACCAAAATGAAAAATGTGCTTCAGACATTCGAACCAAAATGCCGCCCCTAAAATTTGCCGCCCCGGACAGGGGTCCGATTTGTCCGTCGCTAGAGCCGCCCCTGCACTGAACTTTAATGTCTTGTGCGTTAACAATTTTTTCAGTTGTTATCTTTATTTTTCACAGCATCTTTATTCTGTTATTTTTATTTTTTCATCTACAAATCAATGATTTGAATAATTTCCTCTGTTATTACGTTTACTCACTAATGTTCTTAGCATTTCTACTGTTCGATGGTATTTCATTAGTAAATTGTTACTGGATTAGATTGCAAAGATTCCAAAGCTTCCTCTTTTAAAAACTGCCCATTTGATATACAGTAAAACCTGTAAAGTTGACCACCTTTGTAAGTTGGCCACCTGTCTAAGTTGACCGCTTTTGTCAGGAACGGAATTAGTCCTATCTTATGTAATGAAGGAAAACCTCTGTAACTTGACCACCTCTCTATCTTGACCACCTGTCTATCTTGACCACTAATATACACCAGCTTTGGTTTGGAGTATTGTAAAAAACCCTTTGTAAGTTGACCACTAGGCAAAAGCATTAGATTGTACTAAAAGTTTCATCAGTTATGCCTCAAATAAGTAACCAGACATTTTAGAAAAACCTATGAATGTTTGTTTCCATCGAAAAACATTGGGCTAATGTTAAGTCCCAGAAAATGAGCCAAACTTCAATAAGGAGTTATTTTGTTGAAAAATAGATTACTATGGTTACAAATGTACAAGAAAAAATCAAATGAAGAATTTGAGTCACTTTTGACTTGTTATGAAATTTTAGGAATTGTTAATATCAAGTAAGTAGTTTTTCATAAGCAATGAGGCATTTTTTTTTTTTTTTTTGATCAATTCACAGAAATTTTAAATTTGTATGATACGTTACGCGTCTCATTCTGATAAATAATCTCTAAAAATATTTAAACAACTTTTTTTCTTATTGTTTTAAAGTAATGTTAAATAATGAAATGAGTTTAAAGTATTTCAATTAGCTAAAAAATAAATGCATGGGACAAAAAATGACAAAAAAAAAAGTTTTCATTACTACCCTCTATAAGTTGACCACCTGTCTAAGTTGACCACCAAAGTACTGCACCGCAAGTGGTCAACTTATACAGGTTTCACTGTATATATATATATATATATACATACATATATATATATATATATATATATATATATATATATATATATGTATGTATATATATATATATTCCGGCCAAACGCAACGACACTTTTTGAAATTGACACCCGCTTATCGTCTTCACTTACTTTTTTACGCTGATTTATTACCATGATTGAAAATCATTTGATTTTCATAAGATGTGTGAAAGTAATCACTATTCAATTACAAGAAAAAACTCACTGTGTGGAAAATGAAAGAATGCTGATATCTTATTTTGAAGATTAAAGAAAATTAATTTTAAAAACCTGTGGTTAAAGCTAAATTTGCAGCCATTGAAAATTTTGCCGCCCTAGGCAGCTGATACTCTGCCTATTGGGAAATTGGACCCTGTTCAGGGGAAGCCATTCCGCCCTGTATTACGCACTAAACCGCACGGGTCCGGACATCCAGGATGTGCTTAGGACATTGCGGATTAAAAGCGTTCAAATCATCAAATTTCACCCGCCGCAGGCGGCATTGATCCACTGCAGCTGGCGGACGAAGGTCGACGCGCGGAGCGAACAGAGGGCAGAGCCACTAGTGTAGCGTAATTTCTAACTTCTATCACACTCGCTTCAGTTCAGTTTTCTATTCTAATGAAATGATTAATGCATGTTTGCCCCTTTTTGTTCCATTCGGACACTAAACAATTAAATTTGTATCCGATAAAACAATACAGTAAGTGTTTTAGATTAATATTGAATTGAAGTTTTGAAATTTTAAATAATTAATTTTTAAAATGAAAAAGGAAATTAATAGTATTTGTCTCCTGCTTGCTGGGCCGTATTTTAGGGTTGGGTTTTAAAAGTTCAAACTCCCTCCGAAAGTTTCAAAAAATATTTTTATTGTTTTCTTTTTTTTTTAAAAACCCCTAATATTGCTGAAAAAATATTAAGATTTAATTTTTTATTTATATTTCAATATCATTTGAAAAATTAAAATATTAGGCATTGAATTATTGTACTTAAGTGTTTGATGTGCAGTATATTTTTTTATTGCAGTTAGTGAGAATATCATTTCTTACTAAACAACATAACGTTTTCCTTCAAATTTTGAGTACCGCTACAAACACGTCAAAATTCTTAAATTTGGAAGTGCCAAACTCTATAGTTAGCACATTTTATAATGGGGTTGTTTCCTTCAGACAAAAGTACTACTTTTAGTCACTAAAATTGATAGAAGAAGCAAAAAAAAAAAAAAAAAAAAACATGAACCCAGAAAATACTTTTATTTTCCCAACTGTTATTTTTCAATTAATTTTTTAAAATGTCCGATTTTTCAAACAAGGCGTGGTCTTTATGAAGTCCCAAATGATTCACTTTGTGGCGCATCTTTCTACAGCGTTTTCACGTTACGATAATCAAGAAGAGAATTAAATATTGCGCTCTACTCTTGCTATCAACCATATCGTTACCAATACACGTAAGTAATGATGTCACTGGGAGAAGCGTAAACAATGAAAGCGCACCGATTAAAGTAATTTTTTAAAAATATTAAACTTAAACAAATTATTTAAAAAGTGGTCAGATCCTATGTTTTTAAACATACTCTTTCAGAAAAAAACACTTTTAAAATTTTGGAAACGACCCTATTCTCATCTCAATATATAAAAATCAATGTCCTGAGATAACATATATATATACATATATATATATATATATATATATATATATATATATATATATATATATATATATATATATATATATATATATATATATATATATCAACGCACAGCCAATACGGCTGAAGCATCAGACTTGAAATTTGGCAGGCATATCCACATGATTATGAAAGTATCCACTAAGAAAGGATTTTTCGAAATACCAATTAGTTCGGGAGAAATTAATTAAAACCCGTTAATTTCTGTGAAATTAAAACCAGTCATTGAAATTTAAATCCCTTATTTTAAGAGGCTTTCCTCCATTCAAATCATTATTCAGTACTTCATCTCAACTTTTGTTCGATAGCGAATTTTAAATTTGATATTGTTTTTATTTCTCACGTGATTCTTCGAGGCTTTTCTCAAGTCAAATAATAATGTTTCTGTCTTTTGCTTTCATTTTCTCAAAACTAGAAACGAAGTTTTTAAGAACATCATCATAGGCGGACTATCCTTTTGAATTTAGAAGAGTGCAGCTTCCTGTAAAAGTTTGCTTTGCAATAACCGTTAATAAGTCACAAGGACAGACATTAAAAGTAGCAGGGATAAATTTAAAGAAGACTTTTTTTTCACACGGCAAATTTTATGTAGCTTGCTCCAAAGTCTGTTGATCAAGCAGCTTAATAATTTTATAGCACCAGAAAGAAAAACCAACCTAAACTAGTATGTTGTGGCCATCACGAAACTTTCTTCTATATTTTTCCTTTTTTTTTCTGATCCCTCCCCATGCTTGCAGAGGAAGCAATATTCCCAACAAAAGCAAAATTACACATGCAAAAACTTGACGACCATCCCAATGTCTGAATTATTGCAAAAGCAAAGCAAAGAGCGAAAATTGAAAGTTATTTTAAAAGCCTTGCTTGAATTAATTACAAATATTTTATTTGTTAACAAACATAAGATGGCAACAGTTAAAAATTTTAAATCATTGAGATAATATTTCCGATCGTTTCCATACAATTAAAATCACGAGAAATACGCAGACGACAATTTATTACGATTTATCTTTCTTATTGTTGTATTAATAAAGCTATTTTTATTCGAAAAAAAAAAAAAAACACCTTGGAGCGATTGGTGTCAAAATTGAACCAAAGCCTATTTACATATGGATTCACATATATTCCAAATTTCAACCAGAACGTAGCATTACTTCTTGAGATAGGGCACTCACAATGGAAAAAAAGAACGGACGATTGCGCTACCCCCATTTTTAGTTGTTGACACCAAAATAAAATTAGCTTTTATACCCACTAAGGGCTACTTGCCGATATTTTTTTTTTCATTCCGTTCATTATTTTTTGAGATACAGCAGTCACAATTGATGACAAAAAAACGTTCTATAGCTCAACCTCCGTTTGAGTTATTGACACCAAAATTAAATCAGCACCTGTTCCTGTTACTGGCAACATATGGACCAAATTTTGTTCGATTCCGCCAGTTACTTCCTGAGGAATAGCAATCACGCTTAACTCAAAAAACGTCCCATTGCTCCACCCCCCTTGGAGAAATTCGCGCCGAAAACCAATGGGCACAAGTTCACATAGGGGCACATATGTGTACCAAATTTCGTTCGATTTCATGCGGTAGTTTTTGCTGTAGAGCGGCCACAAAAAACTGGTCACACACAGACGTGACACACACACATACACACACACACATACACACACACAGACAGACAGACATTTTCCAAAAATAGTCGAAGTGGACTCAGCACACCTCAAAACGTTCGTATCCGTCAAAATTCGAAATTCGAAAATTTACACGAATCCAATACTTTCTTCTATATATTAGATATAGAAGAAAGTAAAATGTGTTATACAAAGAAGTTCTTGCTTAAACATAGGTATAACAATAAAATGTGGATGGCCTGTGTTTGCAAAGATAATCAATACTTTAAAAGGATCGTTAATAACATTGAAAGATCGGTTAAGTACAAGGGCATATACATAAGGAGTCCAGGGGCCCCGGGATCCTCCCAAAACTAGAAAAAAATATAGGTAATAAGTAATTATTACAGGGGATTTTCGAAACTAGGTGCCCCAAACACTGTTAACTCTTGCTAATTCCATTACCCGAGCAATGCCGGGTACGGGAATGCTAGTATAACATAAATTTAAGAAGTATTACTTTGAATGTGCGTATATGCTCGCGGTGCCGATGCGCCTTTGAATGAATGCCCTCTGTGCACTTTCGTTTCTTTTTTTTTTTTTTTCTTTTTTTTCTTTTTTTTTTTGAGCAATCACGATTGCTTATTGCTTTCATTTGACTGTTTTGATGTGCTATCATTTTATTTTCCCACCAGCACCCTCTGCAGCTTCACCGTCGACCGGATCCTCACGATGCTGCTCCTATAGCGAAAACTGTCTCCAGGTGGCATCCATATACTACACCACACACGCATACATACAGACACCTATACAAACACACACACACCTACACACAACTACCTAAACACTCGTGCCTGCACACAGACACAAACACATATGCCTACACACAAACACACATACCTCCCCCCACACACAACACACCTACATACACACACACACTCGTGATTGCGAAAAACATAATTTGAATTCAAGATGTCAAAATTCAAATTAATTATTTTTTATTTATTTTTTTTTTGCGCCCTTTGGGAGTGAAGATTGGCACCCTCTTGGGGGACCCAGTCCACCCCTGCTGAGTATACTTATCTATACTCTTGGCTGCTAAAAAGGCATCGAATATTCAACAGGGGTGAAGTTAAGTAATGTACGCAACATTTTTTCTCTTCATTTCACAATAATTCTCTTATATTATTTTTCGCTTTACTACATAGAAGACTTAATTTTCTTAATAACTTTTTTACTGTGATTGATGATGAAAATTTCTTTTTTTATTTATTTTCTTGTAGTTGAGACAGGGCAGCTCTGATAATTTAACAGGGCTCCACTCAGATTCACCAGGGAACGCCGATGGGAGACGTGGGAGAGGTCACAATGACCTCCCAAAAATATTCTTTCATTCAGCAAATTTTGCTGACGATTAGGCAAATTTGGAAACAAAATTGGAAAACTGAGATTTTTTTTTTCGAGTTTTAAATTTTTAAATTTATTTATAACTCTTTTTTGATAGCTCTGATGATACATGCATGACATGTGTTCATGTTCAAAATTTATTATTCGACGAAATCGGAATTCCCTCCCTCCCAAAAATTTTAGTTTGCGGATCCTGATCAGGCCCATCATTTTTTGGAGGGGGGGGGGATCAGGAGAGAGTCATTCTCCCTTCTGACTTTTAGGAAATTAATGAATTTACATACTTGCGGGCCCAAGGGTGCCCACCTAGCATGGGCGTGCACAGAAATTTTGGGGCCCGTCACAGATGACTTTCCCGGGCCCCTTCCATATTGTTTACCCCTATATTTCATGCATATTTTAAAAAATATTGGGCTCTCTTCAGACTCGGGCCAACAGGTGTCCCTTCTCTCCCCCCCCCCTTAACCACCTAGGCGCCGGCGCCATTGAAAATTATTGTTAGGAAGGCTGTTTTGAGGGGTATTTTTCTCATTTTTAGGTCGTGTTTTTATTTTTGCGGGGGGGGGGGGGTTGCTTCGCGATATTTAGGGGGTGCTCCTGCTGTTGGGGAGGCACCCCCTGAGTATGCCTGAGTTTTCCTCGATTTGAATTTTTATTTGATACCAAATTTTTATGCTGATTAATTTGCGTCATGTATATATACTCTTTGAGCCTACAGGAAAAATTCGAAATGACGGGCGTGATTCGCGTAAAACACTTTCGTATATAAGAATCAACGTCAAAAAAAATCATAGGATTCTTGGTTGCAAAAAGTCTTAAGAAATATTTTTAAAATGTACTTTACGCTCTTCCGCATCAATGAAAGATTTCCTTTTAACTCTAGTTTTGGAGAGGATGCGAGTAAAATCGATCCAAACTGTATGGTGAGGAGAGGGGAAGGGGAGAGCAGTGCGCTCCTTATAAAAGTGTTCAATTCCCCCTTAGAATACGGGAGTGGGAGTAACCCTCATCTCGGAGTAGTAACTGCGCATGCCTTTGATTAACTGAGAACGTGCGGTTTTATTCGATCGCCTTGATATCATATAATCATTGATTATATAGATTGTTCTAAAAACGGAGTTCGATTTTCACTTTAAATACTTTATTTGTAAATGTTCTTGCACATTGGGGTTTTGTGACGAGAAGTCTAGAATGAATTCTAGCAAGTGATACAAGTAAATGATCCTCTGATTTCCAGCAGGGATTTGAATTTCCGTTCCAGTAATCATAAAGGCCTGCATTAAATGTGAGTATCACAAATAAGATTTCTATTTTTATGCTGATGAACCTTTTTTTGAGAAACCTGAACGATTTAATGCATCCCTACCGTGAATCGCACCTTCTACTATTGATTTTATTCAAGGCCATTCGAGTGATGGTACCGTCCATTTAAGGAGCAAGCCTAAAATATTAATTCATTTTCGCGAAGTAGAAAACGTAAGTGAAACAGAGACTTGTCTGGCGAGTTTTTTCTTTCTTACAAACCTTGAAGAGTTGCTGTAATGTAACATTTCAAAAAAAAAATCTAAATGCCACCAACAAAGCATCTATTTCAGCTAATGAAATCTTCCTTGCTCCGAAAGTTGGTATCATGTTTACGTATTATCAATTTTTTATACCCTGCTGTGTTATTATATTTTTTAAAAATTCATTATAGTGTTAATTTTATTTTTATCCGCTGGAAATGATTTAAATTTCTTTTGTCCTTTTAGTAAGCGTGTTACTTCTCAACTGTACTCTACTGTTCATGTAATGTTTTTGACAGATTTTGGCGCAAAGCAAAAGAAATAATCTGTAATCAATTAAGTTTTTTAACTACATTAGAATTCTGTTGACTTTGTGATTAAAAAAATGTTAATTGCATTTGTTACTCATTGTGAAATGAAGCATCCAATATTTAAAATCGCATTTAATGTTATGAAATTGTTATTTGCACATTTTCGCTAAGTTGTGCAAATTTTCCACTGATATGTTTGCATTCTCTCGTTTCGGAGCGAAACTCATTAAGAAAACTGTCTATCTATAAATATTTTTTTTTGGAGAATAGTTAATGCTTCAGCACATGTATTTTCTGAAAGGTTAAACAATTTTCTGAATGGTGCGAAAAATTAAAAGTGTTTTTAGTTTACTCACTTTTTGCGTATCGAATTCTTGCTATCGTAAAAACCAAATCTGTAAATGTTTTAAGGTTTTAGTACAATAGTGTTAAGAGCTTAAAAATTCTCTTTTCCAAAGAGATAAGACATTACTTATTGTCTTTAGTAGATTCAATGTTTTAAATTTGAAATATAGAAATGAAAATTTTCATTTTGCTTCATGAAGTTTTGTTTGTTCAGAAAGCTAATTTAATTATAATGATTAAAATATTTTCTTATATTTCATATTTGCTTTTTGAAGTTTTATTAGTTCAGATATGAATTAAATCATAGTAGTTAAAATATTTTCTTCTACTTCATATTTCTGCTGTCGTAAATTTCTTCAGATTTGATTAAAATATTTCTTGTAAATGTAATTTAAAAGTATTTAAGAAACTACTTCATTGTCTTCAATGACTATAACCAGAGATTATGAAGTTGAAATATCATTAGTTGTTGAGAAATTATACTCATGCTGTATGCTATGGGTATGCTTAATGGTAAAATAATACTTAAAGTATTTTTTTAAAATGATTAATATAGATGAAATTATGTGTCGCTAATTGTTAGCTCCTATATTTACCTTAAATTAATATTAATGTGATTTCCCAGTTTGTAACGAGTATAAAATTATTTGAAAATTTTAAATGGTATTAATACTATGTTATTGTCTCTCCTTCATAAAAAAACAATGGAAATTCAAGGGATATCAATTTTTTTTGGTAATGAAATTCAAATACAAACACAAATACAAAAATACAAAAGTGACGACCAGCAACAGGCTCTGGGCCCAGCTGGACTGGTCCTAGTCAATTTACAATCCCCAGTGAAGATCAATGGCCCTCTTAAAACTGTCTACTCCTTTGCTCATTACCACCTCTTCCGGTAAGTTGTTCCAAGGTTCCACTACCCTGCTAAAATAATAATTTTTCCTAATATCCATGTTAGCCTGAGATTTAAATAGCTTAAAACAATGACCCCTTGTCCTGTTTTCAGTGCTAAACTTTAGCCCCGTAACATCTTTCGTTTTAATAAATTTAAACAGCTGAATCATGTCCCCTCGGTCTCTTCTTTGCTCAAGACTGTACATTTTTAGCCTTCTAAGCCTGGAATCATAATCTAAGTGGGAAAGTCCACTTATTAGCCTTGTAGCCCGCCTTTGAACCCTTTCCAATACATTAATGTCTTTCTTAAGATAAGGAGACCAAAACTGAACAGCATACTCCAAATGGGGTCTTACCAAACTTCTATATAAGGGCAGAAGAACTTCTTTAGATTTATTTGAAATAAATCTATTGATAATCCCAAGCATCTTATTGGCTTTGTTGCTAGCAATGCTGCACTGTTGGCTAAACTTTAAATCCTGACTTATTAGGACCCCCAGATCAGTAACTTTGTCTGCCTGACTAATGACTGAACCTTGCAAATAATAACTTGTACACTTATTTCCATGCCCTAAATGTAGCACTTGACATTTCCCAATATTAACAGCCATACCCCATTTATCAGCCCACTCCGTAATATGATCTAGATCCTCTTGCAGCTGATTTGCTTGTTCTTCATTTTCTACAGTCCCCATAACTTTGACATCATCAGCAAAACAATTCATGTTCCCAGAAATTTTTTTGTGAATATCATTCATAAAGACAATGAACAAAACAGGCCCTAACACTGATCCTTGAGGAATCCCGCTTAAGACCTCACTCCAATTAGAATAATTTCCCCTTACAACTACTCTTTGTTTCCTTCCGGTCAGCCAATTTTTTACCCAAATGAAAGTTTTCCCTCCTATTCCTATATCAGCTAATTTGCTAAGTAGAGCAACATGCGGTACCTTATCGAAAGCTTTTTGAAAATCAATGTAAACAACATCTACAGGCTTCTTATTGTCCAAAGCCATGGTAACTTTGTCATAGAAATGTAATAAATTAGTTGCACAAGATTTACCTTTCCTAAAACCGTACTGAAAACTAGTCAATAGATTATTAGTCTCTAGAAAATTTACTATCTTAATTTTCATCAATGTTTCAAAAATTTTGCAAACCACCGAAGTTAGACTCACAGGTCTATAATTTCCCGCACTCCCTTTAGACCCTTTCTTGAAGAGCGGTGTAATGTTAGCCAGCTTCCAGTCCTCTGGCACTGTCCCCGAATTATAAGAAGCATTGAAAATGTTTGCGATTACACCTGCTAATTCCTCTGCACATTCAACTAAAATTTTCGGATAAATATTATCTGGCCCCGGAGCCTTAGTCCCTTTAATTTTTTTCAAATGAAGTGAAACACTGTTGAGATACAGTTATCGTTAAAAACACTCGAAAAAAAGTTATTAAGAACATTAGCAATGGGGCATGCTAAAACTCTCATCATGCCTAGCGCTCAGGAGCGGATGTTGGTATAAATTACTTCCGGTTAATGCTACACTGGATTTTGTCGTTGTGAACTGCCGAAAGCATTTAAACTTTAAAATGCCTTGGAATTGCTGTGTCCCTCAATGTTCTACTACTTCCAATACTTGTAAGGGGTTAAGTTTTCATTCATTTCCAACAAATCCAAGAGAAAAAAAGAAGTGGATTATATCTATTCGTTCTTCGAAAACCCCAAGCAAGTACGCGAAAGTATGTGGCCGACATTTCAAAGAAAGTGACTTCCTTACCAAGAAAACAGGTAAGTGCATTTAATTTGTTCTATTTAATTTGAACAGCTATTTTTTTTTTCTATTGTATTAATAAGTTAGATACTTAGTATTAGAATGATAAAATGTAATTTTCAGTCGGAAAGCACAATAGTAAAAATGCTTAGTTAGAAAAAAAAACATTTGCTATATAAGCTAGATATTTTTGTGGTTTTAAATTCCCTTTCACAAGTTTTAAAAACTAATTTTTTTAATTTTCTTTTCACGTTTCTCTCCTTTTAGCACACAGTTTTTATGAAAACCCACCTTAAATTTTGGCTAAAAATTTTTGAACGGACATAATTTTGTAATGTTAAATTGAACTATTGTGTGTCTTCTGGTTTCTTTTGAAAAACAGCATATACCCTCTGAGCTTTATTGAGCATTGTATTTTATGTTTTATTTTAGTGATTAATATATATATATATATATATATATATATATATATATATATATATATATATATATATATATATATATATATATATATTAACATGAAAAAAAATCACACAATATTCTATTATCCGAAGTTAATTCTTATAACTTAATTTTCATTGTGTGTTAGAAATTTATTGGTGAATATGCATTTTACCCTGCTGTACCTACTGGGTGTATTTTCAGAAAGTGTTTCTACATGTTAATCCAAGTTACACATTGTGTTCCTTCAAATGTTTCAGCATGTGCACTCTCATTTTTCAAATTTAGTTATAGTTTAGTTAGCTCAATAATATATTTTTAGCGCTGAAAGATTAAAAAAGGATTGAAGTTGATAGCAAGCATTTTGCATTTTCATTCATTGTAAGCTTTTAATCAGAGATTGATTCATTCATAAGAATATTACCTAATGCTTCTATATCTTGAAAAGCCTGTTTCCATTTGGTGATAAAATCTCAAAGATGAACTGAAATAAATAAAAAAATGTTGCATGTGCTAACCTCCCTCCTCACTCCTTTTTTTTAAAGTTATTGTATTAAATTGTAATCTGTCATGGAGTTTCCTTAACTATATTTATAAAATGTTAGTTACGTAATGGGTGCTATTTTTAAGTAGATGTTCAAACAATCAAAATCGTTAACATTTTTTTGTTTCTCACTACTTATCTATATTATATTTTGTGATCTTGTTTTGTTTCTTATATTACATACTGTGCACACTTGTCTTTTTTTAGATGCCCTTGAAAACAAAAGGATGCTACTAAAGCCTGGCGCCTTTCCAGAGTTACATCTTCCAGTGAGGTCATTCGAAAAGGCCACAAAATTACGTAAGGTAAGTGATTGATTAATCAAGGAAATAAAAAGCTAATTTAATTTATGTAAATTATATGGATAATCTCCAATGGTAGATTATTTACATCCCTTTGGGTGCTGTATGCAACACTTTTTAAAATCATTCTACATAAGTTTTTTTGACACAAAACTTATTCTGTGGTACAGTGGTGCCAACCTACAACAGCCCGTGATGCTGATCCTCTTGGTTTGTTAAAGTTTGCAAAATGAAAAATCAAGATTTGTCACTGTATGACAAATTTGGAGATAGACTCATAAATTGATACTGAAAAACAGAAACTTTGCTTCAATAAAATAAAAATCCAGTAATGAAAATAATATTTGGTTTGCGATTTACCTTTCCTGAAGCCATACTGCAAACTAGTCAACAGGCTATTAGTCTCTCAGAAACTCATAAACTTGACTTTTGATCAAAGTTTCAAAAATCTTACAAACCATTGACGCCAGAATTACAGGTCTATAATTGCCTGCATTGTCTTCTGTTTCAAAACTATTGTCAAAGCAGCTGAACTTTTATTTATCTGGAGATATATGTAAGTCGAATTGTCAATATCTGGAAGATGCAGCAAGGGTTTGCGGGGCAAATAAAGATTTTGTATCTCTTTGCCAAAAAGAAATGTTTTGAAAATAATCTTTTAAATTTCAATTAAGAACGCAAACGATCTTTATCTACAACAAAAGTTCTCGAAAGAAAACATTTCCTTTAATCAATAGGCTACGGCCTCCTACACATGTGGTAACTTAGTTGAATCAACTTTTGAATGGGGGGGGGGGTATTAGGAAATGTAACTAGGCAGAAAAATGAAGGAATCGACCGGCATCCTTCTCACAACAGTCGACTCATCAGGCACGTCCGCCTCATGTGCCCGTACCATCCTCATCCCGATTAGTTAAACTAACTATAAGAACATTGCTGAACATTCACTGTTGACATGAGTAAGCTGGTTGAGTCTACTCTGTACAATTTTAACAACATTTTAGAGCAGCTGCTCGAATAAAAATTAGTCTTAGTCCAGTGGTGCGGAGCAGGAAATTACTTTTTTTATGCACCTTTTCCTTTTGAGCAGAAAACTTGATTCAGCTAAGTTTCCTTGTATGAAGACAACGAAAAACGCGGGTCAACTAGTTGACAATAAATTTTCAGAAATGGGAATTCAACTAACAACCTCGTGTGTAGGAGGCCTTACTGTCTTCAAAATCAGTGACGGCGATTCTGGGAGCAACCGCCTTCCCATTTTTTATGGTTAATTTTTTATTGTATTTTCCAATATAGGAACAAAAACTAGAAATTATACAAAAAGCATAAATGTCAAACTTTTCAGAACATAATTACTTGTTTTTGTGTATCTGTTTACGAAACATCATTTAGCACAAGCACTCACTTTTAGTTTGCGTATTTATTGTTTAGATATTAGTAAATCAATTACTTAAAATATACCGCCAGCTCAGTTATTCCATTCGAGGATGGAATAACTGAGCTGGCGGTGTATTTTAAGTATTTCTGCCTTAGCCCTGGCTTTAGGGCGGTAACTTACTACAAAATAGTAAATCAATTGTTTTACTTAAACAAGCCATACTTGTTTAATGAAATTATTACCAAGTGTTTGTGGCTTCTTAAAATACTTTGGGGTAAATACTGTAAGTCTAAATCATGTCTAAGTGTTTCTTCTGGGAAAGTTATTGTATACATAATTCATCAAAATCTTAAGGAAAACGTAAGTTAAGTCAAAACCAACCCAAGCAATGTTTTGTCCTTGTTTTTTTCTCTTTTCTTTTTCATTTTTTTGCTGCTACTAAAAGTTTTATTGCTTTTAGTTGTATTTTTTTATTGCCCAAACCCTCCCCCCACTTTTCAGTCCCAATCACCGCCTATGTTCAAAATGCAGTGTGGATGTATATATGTATACATCCACATGTATATATATACAGTAGAACCTCGATTATCCAAGCTTCGATTAACAGATGTTTCTGTTAACCGAGCCGACAGTGAAGTTTTTTTTCTTTTGTCTAAATACGTAAGCTCTAAAAGGACGACGTGTTTTATTCCTCTGCCTGCTATTCTGCCTCAAAAACTAACTTCTAAGAAATATAACGCATACCCATATTTAGAGCAGATGACAGATACTAACTACACCAATAGACTTTTTTTTACTTAAAAAATTGCTTGATCGGGGAGCTATTGCTAGAAATTCGGGACTTTTGCAAAAAATGGTAACAGATTTAACAATAAAGATGTACTATTTAATAAAATGATGAATTTTTAATTTTAAACTAAATTTATTTTCTGGAAATTTTGTGTTTTTCAAAGGTGTCTGTTAATATTTAAATTTGCATTGTAAAAAAAAAAATAATCGACTTTTAAAACTTATTACAAGTGATTTTTTTATTTTAATTTTTTAACTGTAAAACATTATTTTTACATGCTCATTTTTATCCTTTAAAAATATTCTTTTGTATTTTATTTAATACATTTTAAAAATTTGAGATACTGACATGCTTTTGTACAAAGTGTTGACTAACCGAGATCCCCGACATCCGAGGCACCTACGGCCCTAGTTAGCTCGGATAAACGAGATTCTACTGTATTTAGATAAATGATATGACACATTAAGACTGAACTTGATTATTGCATGCAATAGCATTTATCATGAATTTTAAACAACACTGGTCTTAGATGATATTTAAAAATATTTCTGCTATGGATGTAAACTGTTGGATGGTACTACTGGTAATATTAAGAAGTAACTTGAATTTTATTCATTTCAGGTTCCCGTATCCAGGACAAAGATAAAGGAAACTTCAATTATTATAACTCCTACTCAAGAAATAATTGAAGAAGTTGTTATGTTAGATGACTTCAATGTAAATAATGAAATTTCGATTGAATGTAGTAGTACGGAAACACCAAGCAATTCTATTGCAACACAAACTGATGTTGCTACTGATATTACAACTGCTGATGTTACAAGCCAAACAAATTTTTCTTTTAGTTCTAATCCAATTTTAACAATAGAATTTTTAAATGATAAACAATTAAAATACTACACAGGATTTAGTAGAAAACAATTCAATGTTATTTTATTTATGCTCACAACTCATTGTAAAAAGTATCCTGCAACACTGAATGTAAATACAGATTTTAATACACAAGTTTTTATCACATTATATACATACAGACATGCAGTTGATTTCTTGCGTCTTGAGATTGAATTCTCATTGAACAGAAATTCTTGCAAAAGTTTAGTAAACGAATATACAAAAATTATGTATTTTATGTTAAAAAGCTTAGATTTTTGGGAAGATTCAGTGAAGAACTTGAAAGAAGATCAGTATACATGCATAATTGACTGTACAGAAATTGAAATGGAAATGCCATCTAACCCTACCCATCAACAGGTTACTTGGTCAGAGTACAAACAACGGCCCACATTAAAAGCCTTAATTGGTATTTCTGAGAGAGGTGTTGTTATGTTTTGCTCAGATTTACATGGTGGGTCAATCTCTGACAGAGAAATTGTTAAAAGAAGTGGGATCCTTTCCCTAGTGAAAGAGGGGGACATAATTTTAGCAGATAAAGGATTTAATGTCTCAGATTTGTTTGAGCAGAGTAAAGCTGCTTTAAATATTCCTCCATTCAAATATGGTAAGCAATTGAGTGAAAAAGATGTTTTCTTAACTAGAGCAATTGCGAAACGACGAATTCTAGTTGAACGTGTAATTGGTTTTATAAAGTTCAACAAAATTACTAAGCGAGCTGTGCAACCATATAAATTGCCTATTATTTCTCAAATGTTTTACAATTGTGCAATGTTAACAAACATAAAAAATAGCATTGTGTAAAACTGTTGTATATATTTTAATGTTTTTATTTATTTTGTATATTTTTTTTTATTGTTTTAGACTAATTATGCTTCTATGCGAAATTTCACTAATGTTTACTGTAAATTTTAAAATGTTATATTGCTTACCTCCCACCTGCAACAAATTATAATTTACACTGACAAAAATATATACATTTCAGTAAAACATGATTATTTTATTAATTTATATACATGCTAGATTAATTATGAATGTCGAAGTATGTTTTAGAAAAAACATGCTCAAAATAAAATTCAACATCTTGAAGCATTCTTTTGCAAAACTGTTCATCGTAGTTGATGTTTTGAATGAAGGCTCCTTCAAGGGTCCATACTACAAGATCACATTTTTTAATTTTCCAAACCATCATTTGGAATTGTATCTGATAAAAGTAATGATGGTTTTTATTTAGTTGAATTGTGTCCCCTATTCTTGTCAGAAATCTAGCATTCATAGGTGACATATGTCGAACAGAATAGGGGCATTTAACTTCAACTAAACATTCAGATGTAATGCCATCGGGTGATGCTGCAATGTTATTGTTAAAGTCACTTATAAGCACACCACACCGTTTAACTTTAACGTCCATTATTTTTTCATATTCGGCTATGGCAGTGTTTTCATTAATTTTACCCCATTTAATAGCTGGGGTATTGATAGGTTTTGACAAAATTTGTCGCTTACCCGGGTTGGGTGACAATTTTCCACTTCTAACTGTGGTCACAATTGATTTTGCAATTGATGCAGTAATTCTTGTTCGTCTAGTCTTCACCCACAATTTAGAGGTAGCTTGTTTTGTTGTTTTCTTTTCAATTTTTACTATTTCTTCTTGTGAAACTTGATTTATTTGTTGAAGCAATAAGAATAACAAAGGTTTAGAAAGATAATCATGGTCCACTGTATATGATGAGAGGTTACATTTTCGACTCTGCAACATTGGTGAGTTTAAGTTTTCTGCAATCATGAAATTTTTAAAAATATCCATTGTTAATGGAGACTCTTCCAATTTGGGTTGTGAGCACTTTCCCAATTCAAAAGCAGTCATATGGTCTGCATTTCTTCCTTTTGGGGGTAATTTCCATGTTTGAATAGTTGATGTTTTAGAAATCGCTTCATGCACTACACCAGAGCCTGCATATTGTTCGATACAAAATAGCAATGCTGCTACATGTTTGCAGGCAGCATTAAATCCTTGTCCTGCTGCACAACTGCATGTGGCTTGTACAATTTTTTCTCTTGAAATTATTAATTCTATCTGATAATCAACATGTTTTGACATTTGTGCAGAGCACAATGCTTTGACAAATGTCCTGTCTGCCATTTCCAATGCTTCTGTGCACTTGATAAATTTTTCATGGAAAAGTTTCCTTCCTTGTTTTTGACTTGCATCTGCATCTTTGCTGTTGAACCATTCACTGATGCAAATGAGGTCAACACTGGTAAAAATATCTCTTCGCAGCATGCTTAATGGTTTGGTTTCACCTGTTGGGTAATCACACTGGATTGAAGAAGATGCAATGTCGACAGGATGGACCAATACTCTGCCTAAATTAAGGGTTTCATCCTGCCATAATTTCAACCTATTAAGAGCATTGGAATTTTGTTTATGTGATTATTTATGCATTTGTACACTTATATATGGTGTACAACCCAAAGTCAAAAAAAAAAAAAAAAAATATTTTTTTATTTTGGGGGGAAAAATGCTTAATCTAACAAAATATAAGAGCAAAAAAGATATTTAAATGAACATGCCACATAAAGGATGTCTCAATTAGAAAGAATGTCTTACACAAGATTTTTCAAGCGCTTCGCTTTTCTCATGCCAGACCCGAGCACCTCTTTCTTCAACAGATATTTAAAATGAAGATTCATCGCTGAATAAAACTTTTAATCAGTCTTGTTGCATGATAATACCCCAGATGAGTTTCTCTTTGCTCCAGGAGAGTTGGGCACATCTCTACTTCATGTTCATCTTTGGTTTTACTACGAGGACGCACAATTGCAACTGCAGTTTATATAATCAACCTAGTGCAGTTGGCATGGACACGATAACTACAGATTCTTTCCAACACTTATGGATGTAAGAGGCATTTTTAAAACTATTATTTTAGACAATTTTAAATTGTGATACAATGAGCCTTGCTTCTAATTTTATCACGTCAGCAACCAATTTTCAGTAAAGGAATAGCTTAAAATTTTGCGAGCACCAAGCTTTATACTTGTCCCAACCTACATAGTTTGCATATATGCAAGTATTTTTGCTACCTTTCAAATTCACATTAAATAAAATGATTATTCTAATTTTTCGACCTATGTAAAAAATCCACATTTTTAATTTCCACAAATGTGTAGCCTTACATTAGTAAAATAATGCATTTAAGGTTGTTGAAATTGTTTTACTCATTTATTAATAATATGTTCTACTTCGTTTAATTTGCATACATTCATTTCACCCGATTCACTAAATAAGTTTTATTTATACAGTTCTGATATTCTTTTTTTTTTTTTTTTTTTTTTGGAATTTGGGTTGTAATACTGATGTGTAAAAGGGATGAAAAAAAAAATAAATACATGGTGTTATATGGCATATGTTTGTTTCGATTAAGTATTGTATTTGTATGTAATTAAAAAGTTGTCAAAGGCTGAAATGTTTACCTTTTTTTCACACTCGAATAAATATTTAGCAATATCATACTATGCACTAAGGTAAGTATTTTATGGTTATAGAGTTAATTGGAATATTAATAATTAGGCGCATGCAATTTTTGGGTATTTTAACTTCACTGATTAGCAGTTGACCTTCGCTCCTCATATTAAATACATATCTGTTGCTTGGTGAGGAGAATCAATGCATCAATTTACTTTAATTGGAAAGAAAATTATCTACGATTAAATAATGTTACTGAGTGCCAATTATATTTCTCAGAAAATTTTCATTTCATTTTTACTGCTAATTTTAAAATGTTACATTGCTTATCCCCTTTCTGCTATTTTCTGCCATTTTTTAATGCTTCTGTTCACTTGATTTTTTTGTGGAACTGTTTCCTACATTGTTTTTGGCTGCATTTGTTGCCGTTAGCCGCTCATTGATGCAAATGAGGTCAACACAAGTAAAAATTTCTCTTTGCTGCATGCTCATTGGCTTAATTACCGTGTTTTGATAATGATGTAATGATAGGATGGACCAATACTCTGCTTAAATTAAGAATTTCATTCTGTCACAATTTCAACCTATTGATTATTTAATGATTAATACATTTATCTATGCCATCATGTAAATAAACTGTAAAAATAAAATAAGCATTTAAAAAAAAATCAAGTTAAAGTTATGTAAAGCAAAATTTTAAATAAAGAAAGGAGTTGGGATGAGATATTTGTTATGAAACTATTGTAAAAAACCAGAAGAAAAATCATAAGAACCAAATATACTATAATTTCCAATGATGAATAATTGGTTATTATTAACTGATACAGAACACACACATATAAAAATATGTGTCTATATTTTTTTTAAAAATTATTATTGATATTAGCCTATGTACAATGCATGTCGTAAGCAAGAAACAATTGGTATGCTAATATGTAAGCTATTTGCCATTAGTTCAGGGCTGTACAGGTTTTCTTTTTTCGTTTGCAGAAGAAGGGGATAATAAAAAAAATTGTACTTTTAATATGAGCCAATATCTATGTCTTTAAAATTTAAAAAAAAAAAAGGTTTTACCGAAGTACATTTGGAACTCTAGGTGGTTTTTATTTATTTTGAATTTGAAAAAAAAAAAAAGTTATGTAGTGTCAAAGCTCAAAAAAGAAAACCTTACATAATTTTTTGACCGTTAAAATTATTTTGTTCAGAAATATGAAACAGTGATGGACACCGAAACAGTAAATTTTTTAATTTCAGAATCATTTTTCATCTTATGAGAGAAACTAACAATAATTTGTAAAAAAAGAATAAAATTACTTAATAACTCTCCTTTATCATGAGAAAAATCTTTGCTTTAAACAGTTCTAAGGTACTATTCAATGAGACTTTCTTCATTATTTTCGGTTTAAAAGATTGCCCAATCCAAAATTTTCAGTTTTTAACTCGAATGACATGAGATTGTGCTTTTACCACGTGTGTAGGGCAAAAAAGAAAGAAAATGATTTGGTTAAAAAAAAAAAAACTGCTCTATGCATACCTTTTAAGTAATTCCGCTTTATTTCCAGTTGTTTTTGCTCCTAAAGCTTTTAATTTAGCTTTTAACGATGGAACAGTAATCTTTTCATCTGCCATAACTTATTTTTATAAGCTTCAAAATTGTTGATGTTTTGAAAAAAATATTTTAATCAAGTATTCATGCATCGCGCATTGCAAAAGCGCTTGGCTCGAACTACCGGAAGTAAACGATACCAATTGTACATGTCGCTCCACCTAGCGACAAAGTTTGTCCCAAGCATGCCCCATATCACTATCGTCCTGAATTAAAATTCCGTGCTCATCAACCAGTGGCCCAATATGACTATTTCGAACTTTCCCCGAATTAGCGTATGCAAAAAACCTCTTGGGATTCCTGTTTATGTTATCTGCCAGTCTTTTCTCCAACTCTCTTTTCTGAATCCGTACCAAATACTTAAATTTACGCCTTGCCTTACAATATTGGAGCCTATCCTCACTGTGACCTGTTTCTCTAAACCTATGAAAAGCAGCTTGCTTGTAATTTAGAGCGTCTTTAGTTTCCCTGGAGAACCACATTGGCCAAATTTTAGTGTTGACACCCTTTCTCCTAAAAGGAACATGATCCCTAACCGTATTCGCTAGATTTTTCTTAAACTCTGCCCACTGAAGATTCACATCGCTATTGTCCAATCCAGAAGAAAAAACTGCTTTCAAACTCTGCCGAAGTGCCACAAAGTCAGTATTTCTGAAATTGGGCACAAACCTAAAATTCTCTACTTTGTGCATATCAAATTTAATCCCAAACCTAATACTATTGTGGTCACTATCTCCAATGTGTTCCCCTACACATAACCCCTGAACAGAGCCTTCCATGTCGCAGAAAACTAGATCTAAAATCGCGTCCTGTCGAGTACCCTGAGTTACAATTTGATCTAAGAAACAGTCACCAATTACTTTCAAAAAATCCTCTTCTATTCAAGCAATGTAATGGCAGGATAATTGGTAGTGAAAATTCATTTTGCTGAAATGGATGTGTCATTGTAACAGGAATTCCCTATATTATTTTCTTTGTTGTTACTCATATCTTTAGGTTTTAAGGATGACAGTTAATTTTGTTCATCAATGCATGTAATTGCTTTCTATTTATTCAAAAATGTTCTGAATTTCTTCTTATTATCATCATAGCTGTTTTGTTCTTAAAAATATGTAAAAGTGCTTAATTTTTATATCACGAAATTAGATTGAATTCTGTAGTTATTGGTCTAGATATATTGCAATTTTTTATAAGAAGTTATTCACATGTTTTACATTTAAGTTATGAATAAGTTATTAAATTAGGTTGCACTGTTTCATTGGCAACCAATTTTACTTTTACTAAAGATCACTGGTATAGAGAAGAAAGATTGTTAAAAGAATGTAGTAATTTGTTGTTATTGAATCTAAATTCTGGTATTAATTTTAGATTTCTACATGGTCTAAGTATGCCTTCTGAAGATTCAACTTCATCTTCGGGAAGCAATGAACCAGTAGCAGAAAGCAGTTCCTCTGGTTTTCAGGTAAGGGATTAGAAAATTTCTAATATAGCAAAAAAAAAAAAGTCATTGTTTTCTGCATCTGCTAACTGCATTATGAAATTATGAAACATTAAAAGTAGTAAAAACGTTTCTTCAAACATCTTGTCATACCTGTAGGTCGAGTATAGTATTTAATAGTAGAATAGTTGCTGTAAGGAAATGTCAAGTGCTACATTTAGGTCATGGAATTAACCGTACGAGTTATCATTTACAGGGTTCAATCATTAGTCAGGCAGATAATGTTATTGATCTGGGTATCTTAATAAATCAAGACTTCAAGTTTAGTAAACAGTGCAGCATTGCAAGTAACAAAGCCAACAAAATGCTTGGGTTTATCAATAGATCTATTTCAAACAAATCTAAGAAGGTTCCTCTGCCTTAATATAGGAGTTTATTAAGACCTCATTTGGAGTATGCTGTTCAGTTTTGGTCGCCTTATCTGAAGAAAGATATTTCCTTATTGGAAAGGGTTCAAAGAAGGGCAACTAGACTAGTAAGAGGACTTTCAGATTGAAATTATGATACCAGACTTAATAGAGGGGACATGATTCAGTTGTTTCAATTTATCAAAATGAGAGATGTTAATGGATTAAATTTTTGCACGGAAAGCAGGACGAGGGGTCATTGTTTTAAGCGATTCAAATCTGAAGCTAACCTGGAAATTTGGAAAAATTACTAGAGTCGTAAGCACTTGGAAGAGCTTACTGGAAGAGGTGGCAGAGGGCAAGGGGGTAAATAGCTTTAATAGGGCCATTGATCTTCATTGAGGACTAATAAATTGACTAGAACCAGTCTAGCTGGGCCAAGAGCCTGTTGTTGGTCATCTCATTTGTATTTGAATTTTTTTTATTGAGTATTCCTGATGTTTTGATTTTTTTACAAAACTATAGCTATATTTTATAAATCGGTTTCATATTTCGAAAACTTTTTTAAGAATCTACGTAACAGGATCAGGGCAAGACTTTGAGGACACTGAGAACAAATTTTATTTGATGCCTAGTGAAGCTTCTGTGAGGGATCATCTCCATTAATGACAAATTTTCCAATGCTCTGATTTTCCCTGTATCAACACAATCTTATAATTCCCTTAATACAGACAACCGTGTCCAGTGGTCAGAGAAGTCTGACTCTGATTGGGAGGTCCTGGATTCGAATCCCTGTTCAGGCATGAATGCGCTTTCTCTCTTGTCCTTCCTTTGTGCGAATGTGTTGTTGTGTTGTGAATGTTTGCCTACCCTATAAACGGGTCCTTATGGCATGTGTCTACTGTAGAAGTCGAACTTCACACCAAAATTACAGTACAGTTGGAAAAGTGAAGCAGTGCACCCCAAATTGCCAGCTTAGCTGGCACAAGACAACAACAACTTTACTGACTTGGCTGCCCTCCATTAGGGATCGAATCTCACTATTATATTTAAAAAAATCTTGCTGTTTTCCTCTAAGAATTTTCAGGTGAAGGTTTTTAGCCTTTTATTGATTTTAGGTATGTATTATAGACTCAAGAACAGAGTTTCTAAAATGATATTGTTCATCAGATAGATTCCATGATGACAGCCCCCTCTCTCGCTTTTCCAGCAAACTCTCAAGCACATAAACTTCATCGTGTCAATACAGAGCTCACACAATACGTTTATATAAATGCTCTCCTCAGTAATACTAAAACTTTTCTTCTTGATTTTACTGCACCAACTTGTTGAATATATTTTTCACTTTTATTTTCAAATAATCAGTAAGAGATTTATTATAAATATTTTTATTACAGTCCACTCCTCAACTCTCTGAGACAAATCAGCCATGAAGTATGCTGTTGTTTAAAACCCGCACAAGTTTTGAGTTATCAAATTTTTGAGACAGTCAAATTTACAGTTAAATGTTCGAACTGAAAGTTCAGTTGGAAATTTAAAAAAGATGCTTCTTTAGGTTTTTTAAAGGATTAATTTAAATTAAAAGTCTTTTACAATTATTTGTATGCAATGCTCTGCTGTAGGCTGTAGTTTTGTAGCTGGTTTCAATATGTATTTTTTGCTTAACCTGTTACTGACCCAATGAACTTGAATGAGAAAGTAAATCTGTCGATGCTTGGGTGACCACAGACTGCAGAGGCTTACACATCTTATAAATAGATCATTTTGTCAGGT
This sequence comes from Uloborus diversus, assembly GCF_026930045.1. NCBI lineage: Eukaryota > Metazoa > Arthropoda > Arachnida > Araneae > Uloboridae > Uloborus > Uloborus diversus. Next base: position 83,388 of record NW_026558624.1, read on the forward strand.
GTCTTTTATGTTATATTTTTCCACCATTTAACAAGCTGATGTTTCTTTTGAGCTTTATCTGAAAAGAATCGGCTCTGAAAAATGTTTTTGAATTTTGAGATGTAGTGTAAAAATGCCATTGTAACACATTGGAAAGTTTTTTACATTGAGTAAAAGAGTATAAAATTTCATTTATTACATCATTTCTAATCATTTAGGTATCTTTGATTGCTGGCCATAACATTTGGGAATGGATCTTTCTGGTGGTAAGTGCATGGAATGTGGCCCTCTTGCTTGCATCTTCTGGAATCGCAGTGGCACAGTGTGACTTACAGCACAGTTTGTTATCGCCAGAATTCATGACTGAAGTCATTGTCATTATTGTGTCAGGTACAATATAGTGAACTCTTAGTGCCTGCTATTTGCTATTTTTTTTTAAATTAATGTTCATATGTTTCTTTAAAGCTTTTTAAGTGTATTTTTAAGCTTGTAAAACGTTTTGAAAAAGACTGTATAAAAGTCTAATATTTCTCAAAGATCCTTCTTCTTTTGTTACTTGAGAGGAATGAAGAGTTATAAAGATATCTATTTCAATAAAGATATCTATTTCAATTGAGCCAAAATGAAGCAAAATATTTCTTGTCTTTAGCAGTTTATTAAATCTTGTGTGTAGTTAAGATAAAATGTTATGTATTTCTCATAACTCTTGGGAGTTTGATTTAGTGTTCAGTGTGAAAAGGTAGGTTTAGAACGGCATATTCATATTATTCTAATAAAAGAAATCTCTAGAAAATATTTCTTCAGTTGAAGAAAGTTTAATAGTTCTATCTGGCTTATATTTGTCAGTCTTATGTCTTATCTTTTATAAGGATAAACTCCCAAGTTTAGTAATATCTAATATTAATATCATTTAACTTTGAAAAAGCAAATGCTTCTGCAAGCTCAGAGTAAGATGGTTCTCTGAGCTTAAACCCTCTTCTATAATTGTGACCCTGATTTTTTTTTAAAGCTGTGATGTATCAATCAATTAAAGTTTGTTTAATACAGTTCATTTAAATTGTTTGAAAACTATTTTGTAATGAATAGGATCATTCCATGTCAAATCAACCAAAAAAAAAAAAAAAAACTTATTTTCAAATTTACCATCTCAGATTTTCATGAAAATTTCAGGGATTATACTGTTTGACATTCTAAATTCAGATCTACTTTAAAAAAAATCTATCTTTTTTGGTTAATGAGTTATTAATTTTTTAAATGTGTAAAAACTCGCATTTTTTTACTCATCTGTTGTGCTTAAAAATGCTACAATTTTAGTTCTATGGGGTCAATACAGTTGGTTAACAGCTCATTTTAAATAGAATTGCATGAGCTTTAATTTGACATGCAACGTGCATATTTCTCTTAAATTTTAAATTTCTTTAAAATTTAAAATTTAAATTTTTTAAAGTTAGTGTTTTTTAAAAGTTTTGAAAAAAATATATGTTTTTTAATATGATTTAATAGATACATCCTAAAAATTTCAGAGTGGGGACATGATGGGATCAGCAGTTATAGCAAATAATGCAATGGTGCTACTTAGCATTTTTGTTTAAAAATTAAAAAAAACAATAAATAAATAAAAAATACTTTTTTAAATGCACAAAACTATTTTTAACAATTTGAATTTCTTTCAAAATATACATGTTTTAGTTTTTTTTTAATAATATTATAAACATTTTGTAGTGAAACTATAAATAGTTCCATTAATTAAAAAACCTTTAAATTTCAAAAAATCTTAAATTTTGGTTATTTTTTATTCTTTTGAAGTTCAGTAAACAGGACTTAATGCGTCACACACCTGTTTGAACATGTCAGGGAGTGTTTCAACACGTGTGTAAACAAGCTTCTGCATGATCTGCCTGTTCTTTAAATGGTTTTAATGCATTTCATTTTCAATTTTTAATTATATTTTAATTTATATCATAATTTTGAAATAAAATGCTGTCAAATTATAAATTGCTTAGTTAAAAATAAAATTAAAAAATAATTTTAAAGAAAATTTAAAATAAAAGTAATTTTAAAAAGTAAGAGATTAATTTAAAAAATATGATTTTAAAACAGTAAAAGAAAATAATCTAAAAAAATGTCTAATAGAAAACATATGTATATATATTTATTAAAATGTATTTATTAAAACATATTAAAAAACATATATTTTTTTCAAAATTTTTAAAGGACACTAACTTTAAAAAAATTTAAATTTTAAAATTTAAAAAAAAATATTAAAAATTTAAGAGAAATATGCAAGTTGCATGTCAAATTAAAGCTCATGAAATTCTCTTTAAAATGAGCTGTTAACCAACTGTATTGACCCCATAGAACTAAAATTGTAGCATTTTTAAACACAACAGATGAGTAAAAAAACGTGAGTTTTTACACATTAAAAAAATTAATAACTCATTAAGCAAAAAATATAGTTTTTTTTTAAAAGTAGATCTGAATTTAGAATGTCAAACAGTATAATCCTTGAAAGTTTCATGAAAATCTGAGATGGTCATTTTGAGTGATTGGTTGATTTGACATGGAATGACCTAATATTAGTTTGAACTGTTTATAAGAAAATAATATTTTTGATTGAAAAAAAATCTATGGCTACTTATTTTGAAAACTTATCAAATTTTATTTTGTCTGTCTAGGCTTTTAGTTTCATGAAATTGAAATTATGCTTCAATGCCATTCTACTTCAAGGATATTAATTTCATGTTTTTTTTTTTTTTTTTGTTTAGAAAATAAAATATTAAAAAGCATTCTGATTCAATCACTTTCTGTTACTGAATTAGGAAAAAAAATATATGTTTTTTTTTTCTTTTTGCAGTTCTTGCTCTTGCATTTGCTGTATATGGGGTTCACGAAGAGCATCAGTTTGACATTTATCTTCATTTAATTTTTGCTTTTGCTGCTGATTTCTTCAGTTACTTAGCAGCTCTTAAGAACTGCTATTCTTGTTTTAAAATAGTGAGTTTTCTCTTCATTTTAAAAAAATTTACTGTAAGGTAATTTTACTTCACATTATTTAACATAGTCTCACACATAAATGTATCTATCTGTGAGGTAATTAAAATTAATCTGACAGTACTCAGAGGCTCATAGTTAAAGCTCTACTGAGCAGATTCAAATGAAATTTGAAATTTTTATTATGTAGATCATGGGTTCTGAAACTTTTTTGATTTGTGGCACCCTTTGAAGAATTGGAAATTTAAATTGTTTCACGGACCCCTAGTCTAACTCAATAAATACATCTATGCATATATATTGATACCATGGACATTTTGTAGCACCCCTTCCCTTTTCCTGTGTCACCTTAGGATGCTGCGGCACCCAGCTTGGGAGCCCATCCTGTAGGTTTTGCCAAGGAGATAATTACAAAAAATATTTAATTTGAAAATGTGTTAATTATTAATTTGAAATGGTTTTTCAAAGATGCAAAAAGGAAATAACTGTTTGCAAATCAAAGAGAAATAGTTTTTTATTTATTCATACACCTGTGTGCGTACCTCATTGGTCAACATGCTGAAAGCATACCAGAACATTTTAAAGTTTATCATCCACTATTAAGCACGAACTGCTGCCAGCAAATCCATGCTCACATTCAGTAAAAAAACTTTACTATTAATGTGCTTTCTTTCCTGTTCAGAGGGAGGTTCTCTAAGGACAATGATTTCTTTGAACCATCTGTATTGTGTGTGCAGTGAAATTACATTAATTACTCATTTGGATATGGTTTTATTTTACCTATAAACCTTGACTGAATGATCTACATAACATAGGTTTGAGATTTTATCCAAAGCCGCTTTGTAGAGCTATGAGCCTCTGAGTACTGTTTTTTAATCACCCTTTATTTAAGAATGTGTATATATATGTGTATCTATCTATTAATTTGTTGGTTTATTTATCTATATTTATATAAACAACTCTTAATGACAATTTTATTTTTCTGATGGTGGCTGTGAGTTTTTTTTATAACAATCTAATTAGGAAAAGCACTGCCAGTGTCAAATAGGTGCAAAAGATATCATAAAAAGGACAGTATAGTTATTAAGAAGTACTTTTCTATACCAAATTAAAACTCTTCTTCAATATACAATGCCAGACTACCTGTGTATCAAAATTCATGATTATAATTGTCATAGATTTGTTTTGATTCACACATCAAAACAAAGACACACTTTTTTACCAGAAGAAGAGATTGACTTATTAAAAATAAAAATAATTACAAAACAAAAGTAACAATCGGCAACAGACTCTGTGGACCTCGATTGGTTCTAGTCAATTTATCAAAATGAAGATCAAGATCCCTCTTATAATTATACACCCCGTCGCAAATAATTGCTACTGCTAAACTATTTCAAACGTGTACAACTCAATAACCTTATTGAAGTTAAATGTTTCCTAAACTTAAGAAGTGAAAACTAGTTCAGATATCTGTGCGGAGATTTAGCCCATAAACATCTTCCATTTTAATAAATTTAAGTGACTGGATCTTGTCAATCTGGTTCTCCTTTGCTCAAGATGATATACATTAAGATTTAAAATCTATATTGAAAATTGTATAAGATTTTAAATCCACAATCTGTCTTTATAAATGTTAGGATATTTGTAATCTAAAGCAGTAAGCTCATTTTCTAATCTAATAGTAGTCCTCCTTTGAGTACTTTCCAATAATTTAATATTTTTTCTTAAGACAAAGAAACCAAAACTAAACAGCATGTTCTGAAGAAAGTCTAATCAAAGTTCTGTGTGATAAAAAAGATTGACTTGATTCTTTCTTTTTTGAATGTACATAAAAACTATGGAACAATATTATAATAAAGATACAGTAAAACCCCTCCTAACAGACACCCCTCTTATGCGGACAATTTTTAATTCCCCAGTTCCAGTTCAAATAATATTATTAAACCCCTGTCCTGCGGACACCTCTCTATTGCGGACAAAAAAAAAATGTTCCGTTAGTGTCTGCATTAGAGGGATTTTACTGTACTATTGGAGATAATTCTTTTATATTGTATGAGCAGTTTATTCTTATGTCCAACTTTAGCGATTAATTTGTTTAGTTATAAAATTATCTGTAACTATTTATTTCGCTTTTTTATTAGTATTTTATTATATAATTTTCTTTGCTATTGTTTTTTTCCTTTGAAGGTTTTAATGTGAATTTCTTTTAGGTGTGTTTTTATGTTTCTGGTGGAATGACCCTTGTTAACACATTTTTTGCCTACAAAGCAACCACTGCTGCTGACTGGACGGAATTTCGTATCATCGGAGCATCAGAATCTCTTGCTGGTATGAAATGTAAAATTACTTAGGACTGTACCCTAGTAGCACCCGATATCTTAGCGTCATCTGTACGTCATTGCCGTATATCGTTTCATCTACCCGATATCGTATATCGTTTCTACTGTATAGCTCGTCATCGGCACGATATCACACGAAACGGCATTTTACAAAATTGCTTATAATAGTCAAATTTCAAAACTGTACAGTTATTTTATGAATAAAATGGAATAAATCAAAAATAATTCAGTTTTAATAAAAAAATTCAAATATTTGAAATTTCACGCACTTCTCTAATCGCGACGCGATGACGCTTACGTTATCGTTACAATGACGCGTAAACGATATAGGCAGATATCGCAAACGATGACTGCACAATGACGCTTGCGTTATCGTTATAATGACGCTTGACGATTTTGTCAATGGCGCACGCTCTGTCGGATTAGACATCATTTTATATCGTGACCCGATGACGCAGCGATATAGGATTGGTTATTTTCACGATATCGTCGTACGTCATTGTAATTTCTTTTTTTTTTACTTGTACCCATTTATATTGGATAGTCACTCCTCTCTAAACAAGAATTTTCGAAAAATAACTTATTCTACGTTCGAAAATAGGTTTCATATTTTTTCATTTTTTTTTAGGAATGACAACGATATTTTTCGCTTCTTCCAGAAGCCAGAGGGCGTTCGCGCTGTTTTCTAATTCAAATTTCAAGTGTAAACAAACATTTGCTTCGAGCGAACGTGAAAAATTTCATAATTAATTTTCGGGATCTACATTATGACATTTGACTGTTTTGTGTCAACAAGCTCTAAAATTCAAAGTCAAACTCTAAAATAATGAATTTGTGTTTAAAATTTAAACATTGTTTTAGCGACAGTGAGTTTGAATGCAAGGTAATGGAACGCTGTTATGGCTGAAACATGATTTTTTTGTTGCTAATTGAAACTAAATCACAAATTTAATTCCTTATGCAAAGCTGCTTCAGTAAATTTATTTCAGATGAAATTCCATTAAAACAAACACTTGCATTGTATATAACTAGGTTTAGTATTTTTTTAAACGGTAAAATAAAAATGGCTGATATGCTTGCCTGCTCCTGGATTATCTATCTCATTACTAGAAATGCTGCAATTTTGAATATTCTACAGCAAGATGAATTATAGTTTGACATTTTTTCCCCAATAAATTTTGATTTTCTTATTATGTCCCCCCCCCTCCCCTGGCATTTTAAGAAGACCCTGTGCCCTTTTTTAGTATTTCTCAGTACACTGTCCTTGCGGGAAAAAAACACAGAAGATCTTGTTTTAAAAATAGGCCAAAAAGCACCGGTGGAATGGTTTAATTGATGGAAAAAACTGCTTTTCTTTTCTGCTAATTTAGTAATTTAAAACAGTTTAGTTGACTGATTGCAATTTTAATTTACAGCATATTGCATGCTTAATTGAAAAAAATGTTGTTTTTTTCTGGATTCTTTTCGATTATTGTTATCAAAATATATTTGTCCCAAAGCTATTGCATTGAGCGTTACTGTACTGTTTTTTCCTAACATTTGCAATGTGTATATGTCCATTGCCTCGCTCCCCGTGAAAAAATTTTAAATGATGGGCTTAGTGCGCACTAGAACTGCCTGAAATTCTACATTATGGTTGCAACAACAGACAAGAAAGCTAGTGAAATAGAATTCCAATATATACAGTGAACTCTCGGTAACTCAAAGTCCCAAGAACGTGGTTAAAACCTTCCAATAATCAGCAGTTCAAGTTACCGTAATTTCCTTTCCTATCATTCTCAAGTATAATTTTTATTTTGTTTCTCAAGAATAGTGCCCGATACATAAACTATTATAACATGCATAGTTTGGATAAATTAAATATTAATATGTATTAAATAAAAATAACTTTACAGAGAACAGAATAAATTTTTTAAGATACTGTCACTTAATGGGGTAACAGATAAATGACTACACCGATTGTATGAATAAAACCTCCTGAAACCAAAATTTTCCCCATAGATGCAGTTTTAAAGACAGGGCTGGATTAAGTTCCATATACACCCTAGGCCAAACTTTGAAATGACGCCCCACCTCACATCCGAACTATATCGAAATCAGCCCCTCACCCCAATGGGGTTAGGCTCAGAAAAGGCCTCCTTCCTCGTATTTTGCTTTGTCCGTAATATATACAGTTGGCTCTCTGTTTAACGACGGCTTTTCACGGTCCCAGATAGTCCACTATAATGTTAAAAGCATTCTATTTAAGGACGCTTTCTACTTAAGGATGATTTTTTGTGGTCCCTTGAAAGTCGTTAAACAGAGAGCCTACTGTATTTTTTATTTTTAAAAATATTTTGTAAAGCATCCTGCCATACTTTTTCTTTTCCAAAAATATTTAACTTTTAGTTTTCCCGTAAAGGAATTTTCAAATTTCAATCTCAAATGTTTGTTCCCCCTGAAAAAGGAAATATTGATACTTTGGGCTGAGGTGGGTATCTTTTGTATTTTTTTTTTATTTACTTAAATTTAAATATGTCTCTTGAATTTCCTGATACACTTTTGTTCACCATTCATTTTTTACCTTAGGACCATTTATAACTGCTAGTATCTCTTCCTTACCATATTCTAAATTACTTTCTTCATTTTATTTATTTATTAATTTATTTATTTTTTCTATTTAAAACATATTTTGGGGCATCCCATGTATTTTTATCCACTTTGTTGGGATCTTCGTGATGAAATTTTGAATAAAAATGCTCCAAAAAATAATATGTTGGCAGCAAACTCCGATAACCGATATAATTATGAACAAAATATATAAAACTGTGTATATAATTTGCTATCAATTTGAAACTTTCACGCAATTAATGTGTGTGTAGAGAATTTAAGCAGTCTATGGCAAATATTTTGTGCAAAATAGGTGATATGTCTTGCAGAGGCACCCCAATGGAGGTGTCATGGGACATCCCCAAACTTTTTCTCTCTTGAACCTGTGCAACATTTTTTTTTTCTTTTTCTTTGTGCCTTTGAATCTGTGAGCTCTTCGAGAGGACCCAGTCTAACCCTGAGCAAAGCTATACTTTGAAGAAATTATTGTTCAAATCAAAGATATTGAAAATTATCTGCTTTTACTGGAAAAGGACCTCGACTCAAGCATACACCCCCTCAGCTCTCCTCAAATAGCTTTTTTTCTGTCTAAAGATCTGGTTGCATATCTATAAAGTTGAATTTTGCTTCTTCATAATAGCATGGCAGTTTTTTTTTCTTCAACAAGCTATTAATTTTTTTTCCCGTGACGTGTGCCCTTTTCGGCTTGCACTTTTAGCCCAGGGCTTAGGGTGGCCTATTGTGTAATCCGGCCTGATTAAAGACTCCAGCTTAATCGAATAATTTTCCTGGGTAATTGAATAATAGTGATCAGCTTTCAAATATTTTTGTTGAGAAATTTTTTAAATGAATTTGAAATTAGTAAGAACAATTATTGACGTAAAAATGTAAAACAATATTTTCCGCCCTCAACGGGCGAGAAAAAACTTGAATTTTCCATCAAAACATTTCGTCTATTCTTATTGTTTTTTCTTGCTGCCATTACAAGAAAAGACTATAGTGCAGTCGTAGGGGTACATTTGAGACATAGAAACAACTTGGTATTAAGAAAAACTTAATTATTTTGGGACCAAATGGAAACTTCGAAATGAACGAATGTTTAAGTTATAAGCCTTCGAGTTATCAAGAGTCGACTGTAGTATAGTATTCTGATTTTTTTGCTCTTGAAATAGAGGAAGGCTATCATATTTCAATTTTTTGGCTCTTGGTTAAATTTTGCCGTAAACTAAAATTAGGGTTAAAACCGATTTAACTTTAGTTAAATAGGGATGACCACCTGAGGGGGGGGGGGGGGGATCATGGTGCCGACTGCGTCCGAAAAGTTTTAGGGGGTATTTTTTACCTTTTTAGGGAGGTTCTTGGTTTTTGGGGGGTCTTCGTAATTTTTAAGGGGGCTGGGCACTCCTGAGTTAAAACTGTTTTGCGAAATTCCTTAAGTGGTCTTAATCAGGGCTACAATAACAAATATAGAGTGATTTAGCAGTAAGTTACCACTCCTAAGCTAGGGCTAAGGCAGAAATACATGAAATACAGCACGGTTATCGAGGCCTGTAACTATAAATTTTGGGCCCTCCTACAACAAAATCTGTATGCCCGCCCCTCAAAGGCCAACAGTGTAAATTTGCAACGTTAATAAGTTGTAGTGCTCGGATGTTTTTTTTAAAACCTCTTAAGGACGTGCCCCCCCCCACTCCAGGGGTATGCAGATCGGAGCCTGCAGTTATCACATCCAGGGACTGCAGTTCCGCTCTTATTAGAACTCATCAGTCTAAAATAGTGAATAACCAAGCTGGAGGCAGATGTAATGGCATTGAAGCTGAGAATGCCAACTAACGAAAGGTAAAGTAAATTTATCTCACCATTGAGTGTATGAAGCATTGTTCAGTTTGACTCATGATTAAATTCACGAATTGGGAGAAAACCTATAAAGCGGGCAAAAATGTAAGCCTAACTTGAAAGATTTATAGAATGAAAGCCCTACCCTGTACTACGTTAAGCTGATTCCGTGTAATGTAAAAATTCTTTCAAAACCGAAACAGTTTTGAGGTTCTTAAACTTGGATTGAAATTAAAAGATTGGTTAAATCTCGGAGAGCTGTAAAATTATAGGAAACTTGTTTCTTTGCTGACATAACTTATAAACAAAATGAGTTTAACAAAATCAACATTAAAAAACCCACATAACTACCTCGATACGCTTAAACAGGTAAGTTAAAAATCAATAAACTATAATATAAGAATAAAATGAAATAAAAACACTTGAACAAATAAATCCAAAATTTGAGAAGAAATATTGAAACAGGTCGAAACAAGCAACTATCACTTGGTTAAAAATTCATCGTTTGGGGGGGGGGGGGGGCAATCCAGTGAGCCGCTGGGACACTGCAAAATTTTTGAAGAGGGCCGCTTACAATTTACAGATCCGTGCCGACTGGATGGCCATGGTTTCAATTCCTGTCGGTGTAAGTTGATCCATGTTTGCTAATGGTGACTGGTGTATGATTAATCTGTAGAAATCTCAGTCTTTCAAATTATCCTGTTTGCATTTTTGAAATTTACCAACCATAAATGAGTTATGTTAGCTGTAAAACTTGTGGAAAAAAAATCGAAAGGCATTGGTTGAAATGACAATTGCATGCGATTGTGGATGTTTAGTTGGGTAGTGACTCCATGATCCTCTCCTTGTATCCGTCCCTTAATACTCAGCTCTTGGCCAAAGTTTGACTATGTAGGGGGATATGATGCATGTAGTTGTTTGAATGCAATAACATGCATTTTGAGCAAGTCAAATATTTTTTAAAATGAAAAAAGTATGTTTTCAGCAGTTTTGAAAACTAATTTCAACACTAGCTGGGTGATTTTGATAGGCAAAATTTTATTTTGTCATTTTAATGACCTTGCTGGTTGCTATTGAATAACCCCAAAGAATAGCTATTGCTGTTGACTAGTGCATCAGGTAAAGTAAAGAAATTTTGTGAAGTAAGTGTTCATTTTACTATGCAGATCAGCAATTCTCAACCAATGGTCCCAAGGACCAAAAACTGGTTCACAGAAAAATTTGACTGGTCCTCAGAGGTTTTTGTTAGTTCATGTTAAAAAAAGTTACCTTATTTTTTTTAGAAAAAAGGAAAGAAAAAAAAAAGATGTAATGTTTAGCTCACAACATTTAGAGTACAATCCCTGGCACACATGTGAGTTTCGGCATCTTGAATTCAAATTATGTTTTTCGCAGCCACAAGTTATGATAGGATCATACTCTTTGGGATTCTTGTTTTTACAAATGCCTCCTATTGTAATTATAATTTAATAAGAACTTAATTTGGATTCAAGATGTCAAAATTCAAATTAATGCAGGGAACTGGATGCCAGATGCTGTGCGCAGGGTTCCGGATGTCTACAAAAGATTGTATAAAGTCAAGTGGGTCCGGCATAAATGAAATCTATTCCAGGTCAGGTGACATGGATGCCACAGCCCAGGAGGAGCACCAGTCTGTGGATTCTGGGGGGGGGGGGGGTGTTCAAACAGGAAAGAATGTCTTTCAACGTTCAAGTAAAACCACAAACAATTGTGACTTCTCAATAAAAAATATTGCATTATCTAACCTATTTGAAATCTTTTACGTTAATTTGTTATTAATATTCGTATTTTTCTACTTTGTTTAACATTGCAGTCTTTATTACACATGTATAATTATATCAGAATAATTTCTAATCTTATAATTAACGTTTAAATATTTTTTAAAAATAGTTCTTTAAAACCAGAGCTGCGAAGTGGGAGGAAAGATGACCAACTCTCTGATTACTCTACTTTAAAATCAGACAGATTCAAACTCTGACTCTGCAAGCACAGGCAGCATTACAAACTTTGGGAGAAAATGACGCATTCCAACTCTTGAAATTTCAAACGTTCGATTCCTTCTGCTTCACCCCAAAATCAATACGGCTCCGACTCCGCAACCCTATTTAAAACTAAACAAAGCTTGATTAAACTATTTATCAATTAATTTTTATCAAAGGTACCCACAGGGGAAGATTATGGCGCAAGTTGCGGCATCAAAAAACAAAAAACAAAAAAAAAAAAAAAAAATGAAGCAAGGGGGGGGGGGAGGCAGCATTCATTTTTTAAAATTTATTGATTTATTTTTAATTTCAATTATTAATTTACTTCCATTTATTTATTTATTTAGCTTGTGTGTGTGTCATTGGCATAGCACAGATCTTTTCTATCAAAATAATAATAGCAACAATAATTAAAATAAATAAATTATCAAATAAATAATTTAAAAAAATCAATGAAGTTACGAAAAAGTGAAAAAAAAAAAAAAAAAAAGGAAAGAGAGTTGAGATGGGGGGGGGGGAGCAAACCTGATTTTTATTATTTCATTGTAAAAAAAGATGATCTTAATTACAGCTAGCGATGTCGACATATAAAGCGAAATAGGGGTGATATCAGAATAGTCAACCAAATGATGACAGCACGATGTCACTTACGATATCGTCACAATGACGCTTACGTTATCGTTACAATGACGCATGAACGATATAGGGAGATATCGGAACTATGGGCAAAACGACGACGACACAATGACGCTTACGTTATCGTTACAATGACGCATAAACGATATAGGGAGATATCGGAACTATGGGCAAAACGATGACGACACAATGACGCTTCCGTTATCGTTGTAATATCGAATACGATGTTGTTACGATAGCGCACGCTCTGTCGGATTAGACATCGTTTTATATCGTGACCCGATGACGCAGCGATATAGTATTGGTAAATTTTACGATATCGTCGTACGTTATGTGCTACTAGGGTATGTTTGTTTGAAGATTTTTACTTAATATTTAAAATGACTAAAAATTTGGTAGCATTTTTTTTACTGAATTGCAACAAACACACTAAAAAATATTTTTTAAAAGTTTGATTGCATAATGAAATAATTTTATAAATGGGATCTTTTTGCAAAATTCAGGTGAATAAATCGGACACATTTAAAAAAAAAATTTTTTTTTTACAAGAAAAGAAAAAAAAATCAGGTTTAGTTATCCTAACATTGAAAATTACGAGAGAAAATGAGTCTATAATTTTTTCAAATTGTTTAAAGATAGAAAACAATGTTTATCAAATTAAAATTTTTTAACACATTTGTTTATGCATCCTGAAAACATTATTGTATTTTATGAAATGGTGAAGCAGTGAGCAAGGCCTTATCCAGGAATTTTTTTCGGGAGGGGCCCGGTTTCGCACATTGCCCTAACATACACACACACATATATATATACATATAGACACACATACACGCATAAAAAGTTAACATAGAAGATGTTTTTTGTCTCGATTTTTAATGATTCCACAGTTAGACTGTTGTTATTCTTATTTCTTATTATTTTTTATTCACCTTGTAGTGGTAAGGATAACAGGAGAGTGTCCCTTTAAGTCGGATGTAGAGCATCCATAATTTCAGGGGGCCGGGGGTTTCTCTCCCAGGAAATTTTTTGGAAAATAGATATGAAAATCTGTATTTTGAGGCCTTATATGGAGTAATAGTGAGACTACAAAAATATGAAGAAAAATATGCAATCGAAGTCTGTTAAAAGTTATGCATTCTTTTGCAAATCAAGATCAATCAAAATAAAAATTGCTTGCTCGACAAATTGTTGACATTTATAAACATAGAGGAAAAGCGAGAGAGGAGAAAAGAGTAGCACATCGTCATTTGCTCCTATAGGCTTTTAGTGTAGTTTGTTTATGATCACTTCTCCACCTCCCCCCCCCCTTTCATCAAATACCCTGCGGTATAGAAATTGTACAAAATAATTCAAAAGAAACGTTGTAGAGCAGCGGTTCCCAACCCATGGGCCGTCGCCCACAAGTGGGTTGTGAGCAGTTTCTTACTGGGCTGTTTACACTGGTCAAGAATCTGAACCGAAATAAATCTTGGGGTCTTAGTTTCTGTTTTTTGCGAAAATTTTTCTTATTAGATGTACCGTCACTCAAAAGCTCTCCATGACTCATAAGCGATAAGGAACTTTAGGATAAAGACTTTTCATATTTCTTGTGAACTTTGAAAATAAACAATTGAAAATAAAATATAATAAAACAAAGAAAATTGTCTAAGAAACTTGCATTAGCTTCAAGCTTCAAGTTAAAAATGCTCCTTCCTTGTTGAACTAGCATGACTGATCAATGGATTGATTACTTAAAGAGACTTTTCATTTCAGTTTAAAAAAAAAAGTATAGAAATGCATTGATGTTGCGAGATTTGAGACTAAAACTATCCAGTTTCAATCCAGATATTAACTCTCTCGTGGAGGGAAAAAAAGCATAAAAAAACCCCATGCAGCTTTAAGTTCGATTTTCTTACTGCTATGCCAGCTAAGTGAGTGCAATAAAGTTATTTTCTTTCTTAACCCTCTCAGCACCAGAATATAATAAAAGTGGGAAAAAATTTTTTCTTCTTCTCAACACATACAAAATGCCTCTATATTTAATTTGAAAAAACATTTTTTTTCTTACCTGCACTCCTTCCTAGTTATTTTTACGAGCCTCATATGAGACTTAACGTACTCAAGGGTTGTATGTGTACTCTGATGCAATTTGATTGCATCCTCGAAATAAAGTCTATATTTTGTGTTTCAAAAAATTCTTTTATTCTTAAATAAAGTTATAAGTAAAAAGAGAAAGAAATCGAACAAAAAACAAAAAACATTTTTTTTTATCTGGAATGAAATGCTGCAAAGCATTCAGGGCATAGAGGCTCCTTACATTTTTCACAAATGTATCTACTTTTTTTCAAACATGCAAGTGGCATTGGGCTGCATACTTTTTATCTGTTTTTGCAGGGTAATGGTTGCTACCATCCTTTCTCAGCTCGACTGCTGCTTGTACTTTCACTCTTTTCTTCCCTGTAAAGTCAGGAATTTTCTCCTTCAAAGCATTATCTTTCTCGGCAAACCACAAAACTTTGCGACTTTGGTCTAATTGCTAGTTTTTGGTCTAATTGCTAGTTTTACAGATAGAGTAGTTGTACTTCTGATTTAATCATCAGTTTCTTCTTCTTCACTCTCATCTGTAACCTTCTCCGATGCTTCTGAAACCTTTTGGGTTTCTGGTAATCAAAGTTCATCTTCTGAATCCGATAGAAAATCATCTTCAGAGACACTTCCAAAGAGTATTTGATTTATTTCTTCTTGTGTAGCGGCCTTTTTTCTGAAAGATATAGGGAATCTTGTTTAGAAAATTCATAGAAACCCATATTACAAAACTGCCAAAATGACAAAAAGCTAGAATTCTGAACCTAATTTTTCAATTGATTTTTATTTACTTTTTTCAAATCTTAGTTTTTGATAAAAAATACTGAAATGAAGGCTGAATTACTGAAAATTTGAAGAATTAATTATAAAGTAAATGTGATCAAAAAGCGAAACTAATGGTTATATTATATATAATGCTTCTATCAAAAATTCTAATAATAACAATCTGGTTCAACATTTACCTATTTCTTACTGGTGTGATTCTCTGATTAGTGTCCTTGGATGTACCAGGTACAGCATTAGTATCTTCATCCATTTGTCTATAAAAACACATAAAATTAATTTTTTTATGCATTTAAAAATTAAGTTTTTCATAAATTTTGATTCACAATCTCAAAGTATGACCGATTTAACACAATAATACTCGTCTATAACACATATTGTTCTTCTAAGGCTAGCGCGGAACAGTTGCTATATAAGCCACACAAATGCAACCGCAAGTAATGTTAAGCCTCATATGAGACTCGTTACTTTTACTCCATTTTAACAAAAAATACTTGGTTTAGAACTAATTAAATGGTATGCTTATAATATTGGAAGGTTTTAAAACAAAAAAAAAAAATTACTTACCATTGAAAATGTTGCACAGCAGCTAATATCCTGATTTAGTTGATTTTCATCGACAGCAGAGTTTGAAATCAATACTATGAGGAATAAAACTCCATGCTGCCGTCTAAGAACGATTTCTGAAACCATTTAGGAGCCTCATATGTGATCTATATGAATAAGTGAAGTCACTGACGAAAATAAAAAAAGAATTACGTATTTACTTGCCCGAAAAATGAGGTAAGAAGTAGGGGCCTCATATGAGGCTCAGGGTGCCGAGAGGGTTAAATTTTGTTTTGAAAATTGTTCTCGTACAGTGTATCTATATCTGTGGTGCAGCATGAAGGGAGAAGGGGATTAACATCTCCCAGAATTCTTGTTTTTAACGCATTTTCAGTCCGAATACGGTATATTATTTACACTTAGTTTTGAGCAGATGCCATCCCTACTCCCCCCCCCCCAAATTAATTTTGGCTGTGCAAGTAAGATATAGTTAGTGGGGGCCTCAATGGTATTTTCCTCAAAACTGGTGGGCCGCACAACCAAAAAGGTTGGGAACCGCTGGTGTAGAGATTCAGAGAATAACATAAGAGTAATATTCTGGCCATTTGGACAATTCATACTTTATTTTCTTGATAAGAAACAAAATTGAAGAACTTTTTAAGGATAATATCAGTCACAAAAAATTATCTTGAAAAATATGCTACAAAAACGCGAGAATCATGTTTTTGCATTTTTTACTTAGGATGTATCAAGGAGTTGAATTTGGCACATCTTGGTAACAGGATCCTAGCCTAATCAGAAACTAGGGGCCCAGGCCCTTGGGTAGTTCCTGGCTCAAAATCGGTGCAGTGTAAGTTTTATAAGAGTTTTAAGGGGAGTAGGGCACAGGTGTGAACAGAGGGGGGGGGGGGGAGAAGAGACACCTGTTGGCTGGACCCGAGCCTGGGGGGGAAGAGAGCTCAGGTAGAGGGGGCTCGAAAAAGTCATTTGTGACTGGTCCCAAAATTTCTGTCCATGCCCCTAGAGGAGGGCAAGTCTACCAAACTGACAAGCGACCTGCCTTGACCCTGGATGGCCCTGAGTTGAAATGGGAAAGAGAGCAGGAAGTCCTAATTAAGGGTCTAAATTTCAAGTATGCTTTGCATGAGAACTAGAATTGCTTTTTTTTGTATTTCTTCAAATTTTCACTCGTTTAACATTAGAATCTCATTCTGACACTAGAAAAAAAAAAAAAAATTCTGTTTTACGATACAAAACATTTTTTATAAAATATTGTTTCTCATTTTTTTGCATTATGTTGGCATATAAAGTCATGAAGTTTTATTATTTGAATTTTGAAAGACATTATACTAATGAAATATTCCTATCTCACGAACTGATATTTATTTGTCGTAACTCAAGTTAATGATCTAAAAAGTTCAATTTTGTTGCATTTTTTAAATGTTTACTCTTGTGTCAAATTTTCCTTGGATAGTTATAATATTTAGATAATTTCTTTCATTGTTTTTAAAGTGAGTTATACAGTCGAACCTCGTTATCACGACACCTTTAGGACTGTCAACAAAGTGTCGTCATAGCCGGAGCGACGTCATAACCGGAATATTTAAAAATGCATAATTAAACATTAGTTAACATTAAAATTAGATTTAATGAAGAAATTAACTAATGTAAATTTGAATTATTGGTAGATATAACAAAAATATTTTTTTCTTAAAAAAATCTTCACTTATTATTATTATTTTTTGTGTAACTAAAAACTTTTCTAACTAAATAACTTTTCAATAGCATTTTTAACACTCCTCTTTTCCACGAAAGTATCAGCAAGAAAGAAACTAATTCAAGACTCTCCACCTGCTTTGAATTCCTTTCTATTGTCCCTCTTGTCAAAGTATGAAACCTGTACCTTTCAGAACTTATCTACTTGCCCCCCACCATTCTTGAGGTGTCATGCCTGGTCAAACCTCTTGCAGAGTCCGAAGTTCCTACAACAAACATTTCCTGATGTTTTCATTATTTTACAGAAAATTCAACAATTGCAAAGAAATATTTGATCCAGTCGGCGCTGTTCGAAGTGTCGTCGTAACCGGAGATGCACCAAAAAGACTGTCGTAAAATCCGGAGCTACTTAACATTAAAATTATGTGGCATAGGTTCGGGACTTTGAAAAAGTGACGTGACATCCGGAGTGTCATGAAATCCGGGTGTCGCGATAACGAGGTTTGACTGTATTTATACAAGGTGTGATCGAAACATACGGTGAATGAATTTTCATTGTAGCAACTGCTGGAGCTACATCCATAGACTGTGATTTTTCCCGTAGCGTGATCATCTGAGACTAGTAGGGACAAGTTGTAACACGTTCAAAGTGATTAGTCTTTTGCAGAACTGCTGGAGTGAGGTTGAGTTTATCGTGCCTGTGGCGCAACATGGATTTTGAACAACGCATTAACTTTTAAGTTTTGTTTTAAGTTGCAAAAGAGCTCACGAAATGTTAGAGTTGGTGCATGGCGGTCATGTGATAACTTTGAAGACTGCGTATAAGTTGTGTGACTGATTTAAAAATGGAAATGAGACTGTTGAAGACGAGCAACATGCTCGTCCTTTACTTTTACCACATCGAAAAAGTTAATTTGCTGCCCCAGGAAAAGTGTCGCCCGGAGCCTACCTCCCCTCCGCCTCACCCTAGCTACGCTATTGTAGAGACTATACAAATTAATTCTTTTTGCTTTAGTAATTTCATAGAATATAATAGTTATGGTGATGTGATCTTATGTTACTAATGAAAAATTACTACACATTATTATTTTTTGCTCTAATATTGGTAAAGAAGCCCTTGGTTTTGCTGATAGGATCTTGTATAAGGGATCCAAAATCACTGTTGTTTTTAAGCAACAATATTTTTACCCTTAATAAATTAGGGTCAGTTATTCTGCTCTAAATTATTTTCTAATGTCCGTAATTTGCAATTGGAAAAAAAAACATTAGTTTACTAGAAAGGCTAAAATTTTACATTTCCCTTGAAATACTGAAGGGACTGCTTTTTTTTAAATTTTTTTCTCAGTTACTTCACTTACCCAACAGATCTTCTCTTATGAGTAAGCAAAATTGAATGGTAGATAGTAATGTTACCTTTACAAGGTAAAACATAAAGTTTGTTTCCTTTCATGTGCAATCGCTACTGTTTGCCTGGTAAGCAGTTGGCAGTATTTAGCATTTGAAATTCTAACCGACTGCAAAAAGAGAAAGGTAAATTTGAAACTAGATTGTGTTTGAATAGCGTTTTTTTTTTTTTTTTTGTTCTACAGCAAAGAAGAGAATTTTCATTGCATTTGTTATAAAATACTTAAGGGGGCTACTGTGGCCCTGCCAGTCTTTCAAAGCATAATCTTTATTAATAATAAAGCTGAAAGTCTCTCTGTCTGGATATCTCTCTGTCTGTCAGGATCTCTGACACACATAGCGCCTAGACCATTCAGCCGATTTTCATGAAATTCGGCACAGAATTGGTTTGTAGCATGGGGGTGTGCTCCTCGAAGCAATTTTTCAAAAATTCAATTTTGTTCTTTTTTCTATTCCAAT
The DNA here is from genome assembly GCF_026930045.1 of Uloborus diversus. Lineage (NCBI taxonomy): Eukaryota > Metazoa > Arthropoda > Arachnida > Araneae > Uloboridae > Uloborus > Uloborus diversus. Next base: position 102,733 of record NW_026558624.1, read on the forward strand.
TTTAAGAACATTTTCCTGAACAAAATTATCATATGATGGATGAGTAAATTACCAAGTTATCACAACGTGGAACTGTAACATGGGCAAGCCAATTAGCGAGAAATTCATCGTACAATATTTGTAAATATATAGGCGAACCAAAAGACCTTTTAATATTCTACTACGGGCAAAGCTGTGCGGGTACCACTAGTGTTCAATAATTAGATTCCTGTGAGGCATATGACTATATGATCAAATAAACTCTTTAACAGGTTCTTACAGCTAAAGCAGAATAAATGTACATTTAGCTTTTAGTGTTGTAACAATGAAATATTTCTTACTGTTTATTTCTGTAGTTATCTGCACAGAATATTTATTCAGTGTGTCTATTTTTCATTTTTAAGGGATAAGTTTTTTAACCAACAGTTTTTTTCCCTTTATTTAATCATGCATTGCTCATCAATTTTTTTTCTTTCTCTTTTTAGCTATGTATAAAAAACAGTGTGCATTTTTGTCACTACTAAAATTTGATTCTCTCTTTGTTGTAAGTACTTTATTAACAGTTTTTTGAATTCTCAATTTTAATTAGTGGATTAGTTGTGCTATATTCTGTGACTTTTTATCAGTGTGAACAGGGTTCGTATGGGTCATGGAAATCCTGGAAAGTTATGGAAAAAAAATAAGCAAATTGCAGACCTGGAAAAGTCATGCAAAATTAATATTTTTATTAAAGGTCATGGAAATTTATTTAAAGTCATTGAAAATTTTGTTGAGCAAGAAGAAAGGAACAGTAGATAAAAGAGTTAAAAACCTTGAGTGATTTAAAAGTATTGCTTGTAAAAGATATTAATACTGAAAAATTGAATGATCCCTAAAATAAATCTGAGTTTTAGAATCCTGTTGCATCCTCTTCTGTAACAGCCACCCAGCTTTTTTTGTAATGTGTATTTACTACTTGGGACATCACTAATTTTTAATTCACCATTATTTTCAGCACTTCTTATATTTTATATTCTGTAGTGATGGAATTACATGTTCTTGATTTTGCCTTGCTCACTCAAAAAGTCACTTCTCAGCCTCATTTCATTTCAACCTTGCCATAAAAAAATCATTATTAAATTTATCAGAGCTTATCTTAATCTGTTGAAGGCTTTAGAAAATCAATACTTTTGTCAGGGATAGAACACTGAAATAGGGGTATTCTAATATTCTAAAGCAGTGGTGCCCAACATATGGCTTGCAAAACTGATTCATGTGGCCAGCTGAAATACCTTGTTTAGATAAATGAATTTACTGAAAACCGTGGCTTTACTTTAGAGAACAAAAATACTGTCAAGTTTGTTGGATGGTTGGATGGACTGTTGGCAGTTAAGGGCAATATTTTTATAAAGTAAAATTATTATTCAAAATTTAAATGACTCATGCAAACTTTGCCCATTCATTACTATTCTGCCCTATTTATTGAATATTTAAGCATCAGTATAATGCATTCTCATTTTACTTCACTTAAATGTATATGTTAAAGACAAATAAGAACATTTTATAATTAGTTTCTATGGTATGCACTGACATTTTTTCAATCACAAGCACAAGTAAGTGCTTCGATGAGGTAGTGGCATCCACATAAAAGTTTTGCAAAATGCCTATTTCCGAAAATTGGAGAGTTTGACTTTAAATAGTACTACAGTCGAGTCTCGACTTACGCTAGGGATGCGTTCCAAGACTCCTCGCATAAGTCGATATTTTGCGTTGTGGAAAAACATATGCTTTAAATTTTTTTAGAAGCATACCAACTTTTTCTAGACACTTATAAACACCCTCAAACTGCTTTAAAGCATTCCTCAACCATACACTACATTTTCCTACACAAAAAAATGAACTTTTACTGTATTAAATTTATGAAAAAGAAGTATCATCCATGAATTTGCTAAACACACTGTTTGGACAAAATACTGTAACAGCCCTTCAGTCTATAATTCCCTTAAATTTTTTTGTAATCATCATTTCTAAGCCTTTATAATATTTACCACAGAACTGTTAACTTTTTTATGAATAAATAAATAAATATCTTACATTGAAGTTGTCAGTAACAAACTCAAATTTCTAAACTTGACAAAAATTTTCGTGTTTCGTAAACTTTGTTTATTATGATAAATTGTCGTGTTGTGAAATGGGACTTTTATGACTTTCAATGTCACTGTATTCATTTTTATTTTCACCTTCAATGATTTCTGAACAGAAGCTGATATGTTTGTATCAGTTAGAACTGATTGTAATGTTTTCCTGACCCACTTAGTTAGCTGCCTCCTTATTCAAAACTTTTTTCGACCCTCCAGAATTCTAAAGAATGGAATCCACTTCCCTCTTTGCATTAATGCCTTCCACTGTTCTTGTAGTTTGTGCTTGAAAATTCTGTTTTCAGTAACATCTTGTGGTTGTTTAATCAGCCATAGAATCTTAGCATTAATTTTATAAATTCAAATTGTAACTATAAGAAAGTGACATTTTTTGTACCTTGATGTATTAAATGCTGTTTCCTGCTTTTCTATTGTTTTAGAAGTAAAAATTTAATTTTTTTCATTTCTGTGCAAAAAAGTTTTTTCACAGAAATAAGAAAATATTTCTTTACTACGTGTTATTTTCTGATCGTAATTCATGTTCTTTTTCAGTTAATTTGTGCCCTGTTCAGTTTTCCTGTAACATTGGATTTTCCAAATAAAACAAATCTGTATATCCTTTTATGCCTAATAGTGATATATTCCTTCCTCAGTTGGTTCTGTGGAAAAGTTACGGTATGTAACTCTTATTTTTGAGATTTGAAGTAATGTGTACTTTTATGATAACATGCATTCAGCAAATGACTATTTTCATTGCTGTTGAAAATTTTTTCATGTTTTTAAGAATCAAACTGTTAGTAAACAATTCTTAACAATGTCAATTTTTTCGAACTAAATGTCTAAAATTAAAAAAAAAATACATATGTTTTGGAAACCAAGCCATTTTTAATCAAGTTCTGGTTTGACAAGTTTATCATTTTGCATTATCTTAAATGAAGGATACAACATTTAAATTATCAATAATGTATATTTAAAGAATTAAAGAAACACCAATGTAATAGCCACAAATATGCTGTAAAAATTTCATGGTCTTGTACATAGCTCCCCTCCTTGTCCCCCACTTTGGAAAGCATTTTCATCATTGTAAAACACACTTATAGTATTTTAATTTTAAATTTGCCAAATAATGTTGATTATTTTTAGATTTGCAGCAAGTAAGGTCGCCCATATGCAAAATTAAAAGGGGGGGGGCTCAGATGTTTTCCCCATGGTTTAGCAGGACATTTTCCCCCATTGAAACTGATTTCAGTGCAAATAAAAGTTATTAAAATTTGACATTTTTAATAACTTATTCATTTACGCTTGAAGACAAAATGCTTTTACAATTTTGCAAAGAAAAAAGTACTAAAAGCAAGGAAGTTCTAAATTCTAAGGAAGAGGGGGGGGGGGCTTGAGCCCCCTTGCCCTCCCACATGGGCACCCTTGGAAGCAAGTACAACGACAATCCTGTTAAAAATAAGATGTAGCATTTTTCAAAAAAGTTTTTTTTTCTCTATTTAATCTCAAATCCAGCTGTTAAACTTTTGATAGAAAGCTTTATCACTGTGATGATAATTAATGTTGGAATGAAAAATATTATTTTAGTTGAATCACTCTTATCTCAGTGTTTTCAATTTTTAGCACTGATAAAAATGTTTCTTGTACCAGAACATATGTTTGCTAATTCTTTTTTTTACATTTGTACGTAAAAGCATTATACAATTTATTTACTAACATTTATTTCTCCAGGGTGATTCAAAATTGTGTGTGAAGTAAAAAATCATAAAATCAAACTAGAATAAAGTAGAATCATTAACCTTAAATACTGAGGTGCCTGCCTTGGGAGGGAGAGGGAATGATGCAGATTGCGCCAATGAAATTTTTAGAGGGGTTGTTTAGGTGTAATTTTAACATTTTTTTTTGGGAGGGAGGTTCTTCACAATATTCAAAAGGCTTTGCTTTTGCCCTTAGGGGGGTGGGCCCCCACTGATAAACAACCAGAAAAGTTGCAATTGATTGAAATAAGGCACATAAAGGACAAGCACAAGGGAAAAAAAATTGTTAGCTACAGGGTTCGTACGGGTCATGGAAATCCTGGAAAGTCATGGAAAAAAATTTAGAGAATTTCAGACCTGGAAAAGTCGTGGAAATTGAAATTTTCATTCAAAGTCATGGAAAATTATTTAAAGTCATGAAAAAATGTCCTGGGCAAAGAGAAAGTAACAGTTACTAAAAGAGCATCAGAAATATTGAGTAATTTAACAGTCTTGCATATTAAAACTGGAAAATTGAATGATCCCAAAAGCAATTCTGAATTTTGAAATCTTATTACATTCACTTCTGTAGCAGCCACTCGTCTTTTTTTGCAATGTGATTTTACTGCTTGGACATCACTCATTTTGCATTTACCATTATTTTCAAGACTTTTTATATTCTGTAGTAGCAAACTTGCACATTCTTGATTTTGCCACGCCCACATAAAAAATGCAATTCAATTGCATCCGAGTTTGTTTACATCACTTTTAAAAACTTTATTGCTAAATTTATCAGAGTTTATCTCAATTTGTTGAAAGTTTTAGAAAATGAAGATCTTTAGTCAGATGATGAAGCACAGAAATAGGAAAATTCTAATACTCTAAAACAGTACTGCCAAACATATGGCCCGCAGAACTAATCCATGCGACCCACTGCTACGTTCAATGTCAGGAATCAAACCCTATGTTCAGGAATTTCTGAACCTACTAATTTATATGCATTTGAAATTGTGCAAATAAGTAAACAAGTACATTTGAATCAGAAGATTTATTTGCTACTGAATGTTTTTCCTTCTTTTTTTAAATATAAATATTTGGTTTAGAAACATGAATTTACTAAAGAATGGCTTTTCTATAATGAACCAAAGTACTGTAAAGCTATGTGTATGTTTAAATGCACTGCTGATGCTAAAAGGCAACCTTTGAAGCAAATTTATTGAAACTTAGTAATGACTCATTCAACCTTTGTCCCATTCATTATCATTTTACCTGTTTATAAAGATTATTAGACATTTAAGCACTGTTATATTTCATTCACTGTAGTTTAACTAACTTTACTTAAAAGTTATATAATGAAGACAAATAAGAATAGTTTAGTTTTTAGGTGTACACTGATATTTTTTCAATCACAAGTAAGTGCTTCGATGAGGTATAAGCATTCGCCTAGAAGTTTCGCTAATGCTCTTTTCCAAAAAATTTCCAGTTTGAAATTAAATAGTACTATTCTCTTCATGTAACAAAGTCATGAAATTTTTTTATGAAGTCAAGAAAAAGTCTTGGAAAAGTCATGGAATTTTTTCATCTGAATATAGTATGAACCCTGTAGCTAGTGATAATTTACATTTGTGAATACTGCATGTACTTAGCCAGTAAGTATGCTCAGTAGCTCCAGCAAGCTGATTGGTGATTCTATTTGAAAATTCAAGCATTTCCCCACATCTATATTTGCATCATTCTGGTGACAAAGTCCGAGTCATCAGGAATCTGATATACCAAGGATCTGCGGTGCTTGCTGCTTTTTTGATTGCATTATTATTTTTATATTTAAATTCAAAGTGCTTAAAGTTTGCTTGAAATTAATTTGATGTGTATCATACTTTATTCACACATAAATTTGCCCTTCTTTTTGAATACATTTATGTGCTTATTTTCATTTGGGAAATTTTCTGAGAGAATCATTTTATAGATTCTGTTCTCAGTTTATTGAAACCCCATTCACTACATGAACATGATAATCCAATCGCATCACAGTAGAAACATTTTGTCCAATCGGCAGGCATTTTTGTTTCTTTTTCTCTAGTTTTCAATTTGAAATGTCTTCACTACCACATCTGGAGTTTTCTAAGATGAAGATCATTTAGATTTTTTTAGTATTTATTTGATGGTATTTCAGTCATTATTTAACAGCTATCTTCGTAGAAAAAAAAAATCAACATTATGCTTGAAAATAGTCATTTTAACTGTTTCAATAATAATAATTTGTTTGTTTTAAATTAGGTATGCAAGGAAGACAAATACTTAGCATCTGGATTTATTGTGCTCTGCATTACCTATCCATGTTTAATAATATATCAGGTAGGTTTGTTTTAGTCTTAATTTTGTTTTGTGAGAAAAATGCATTTTATGTGAATCAAAACTGTGTTAAGTACAAAGCAGGTGCAATTTTGAGCAACACCTCATATGATTTTAAAGTTTAATTTAAACTCTTCACAAAATTGATTTTGATTGCATGCGATTCATTGTAACTTTTGTTGTATTAAAAATGCATTTAAAATTCAGATCCCAGGTAGGCTTTCTTAGAATTTTTTTAAATAAATCATGCTGTATAACGTTAGTGTACTAGTAGGGCTGCTAGTTGTATCTCTTGTCCCAAAATAAAGGAGAGGTTCTCCTATCATGGTTTTCTCCAAATTTTTATTTTGGCACCTACACCCCTATATGGTTTCTCACTGCCTCAAAAAATCAAGAGAATGAAATCAATACTGCCACTTAAAGTCATTAGAATAATATGTTTGCTGAATTTATCAGATCTATGTATTTGAAAATTTATTTTTATTAAATGAAATTTGGTGCATAAATGTGTTAAAAAAATAAATAAATAAAAGTAGAATGATTCCCTAATTGATTTAATTCTTCCAACTAATTTTTGACAATTTATTATTTTCTTAATTCAATCTTGTTTATCTAGAGATCATATGTTAAGTCAAGGGTTCCCAAACTTTTCCAACTCGGAGCACCCCTTGAAAAACTAGAATTTTCTCATGGCACCCTAGTCTGTCTATCATATACAGAGTTATATTGACATCCCAGTTGTGGTGGGGATACGGTGGTATCAGCAAATAGCTGTATATGTATAATTTGCAGTAGTAACAGTGGTATAGCTTGGTCATGTGTTGTGGAGGAGCAAATTTAAAATGGTGTTTTTTTTTATTACTACTCAGCAAGAATTTTGCATTGAGATCCTACTTGGCCAACTAAACTGTGATACTTTTTAGCTAGCAAAACTTCACATTGAGAAGATTATTGTCCAGGGTTTTTCTTATTTTCCTATCAGAAAATTGTTGATCAGCTGCATATTTATGCGTGAATGTGCTAAACACTTGGAGATCCTGGATAGATGCTATCAGGAGTGCCATATTTTTCAGCACTGTAACAGTCTGAGATCAGCCAGCCTTTCCCCCTTTTTTTTCAGTGCAGTACCTATGGCGCTAATGTTTGATACCCAAAAGCATAATTTTCTATCTGGAACAGGATCATGTCTGCCAAACTGGAACCAAATGTGAAATACTTGCTGAATAGTAATCAAAAACCAACATTTTGAATATGAGTCTCCGTAACACATGATAATGCTTACTGCACCATGCCATTGCTACTGCTGGAAGTGGCTCATATACTGCTATCTGTCAATGCCACTTCCACCATCGTATCCCCACCACAGCTCACGCAGCCCCTCTCCAAATAAGGTAGGTTAAGATGCCAGACCCCGTGCATATAAACTAATACCATGGATACTTTGCGGCACCTTTCACTTTCTTTCTGCAGCACTCCGTGTTGCTAATGCACCCAGTTTGGGAACCCATGTGTTAAGTACAGTAAAACCTGTGAAGTTGACCACCCTTGTAAGTTGATCACCTGTCTACTGTCTGACCATCGATTATAAAAAAAGGCTAATATCCGGTTTACAGGCCAAAATGGACACATTTGTTAGTTTATAGGGGTGTTATTTGGTTTGTTACAGACATGCACTTTAGCCTCTATAAATTAGTTACGTTTTTCTAAAAATGAAAAGTTACTCACAGCAATATTTTCTTAATCTAACTGCAAAAATTAATTGATTTATTTATTCACAACATAATTTTGAGCTTACCATCTTGCATTTACATTCCCAAACGAAATGAAAACATTTTATTTTCTTTTTGTTGTTTCCATAGTAAGTATTTTTGTTTCCTTTCATTTTATTTTATAGAATGCAATAAATGAATAAGACTCTAGTAACATTATAAAATGTGTGTATAAATATTCCATCGCTGTTTTCCCTTCTTCCCTGCCGGATTCATTCAGATGGAATCATCTTTACTTAGCCGATTACCAAATTACATACAATCCGTGGTCAAACAGTATCTTGACCACCAACTTGCACTTAATTTGGCTGAGAATCTTACAACAAACCCTATGTAAGTTGACCACTTAAATACTGCACCACAAGTGGTCAACTTACACAGGTTTCAGCGTATATTTATTATAACTGTCAAATTTGTGCTTAGTTTCATTTTTTCCCCGCAGATGTATATGTCAAATCATAAAGTGGTAGTAGAAAATATACAATTTCATCAAACTGCTCAGTATATTGGTAAGTATGCATTTAAAATTCTTCACAAGAACAGCTAAATTTATAGATATAAGATCAAGAAAATAATTTAAGTTTGTGGTGATGCTATATAAAAGAAGGGTCAGCTGGAAAGTTGGCCATAGTCTGCTTTTATTTTTTTCTTTTACTCATTCTTTTCGAAAAAAAAGGCGTCTGAAAAGTATTCCACTCATTAGAAAAATTCATAGAAAAGCAACAAATTGTAGTATGAATATGCAGTTTGTACAATAACACTTACAGGTCCCCAATTTTTTTTATGAAAAAAAAAAACTTTCACATTTTCAAAATTAATTTAAATTGTGAAATTTTGAATTCAAATTATGTTTTTTGCAATCACGAGTTGCGACAGGACCCTACTCATTGGTTACTACCTCACTCTCTTGTTTCTAGAAACGGTTCCTGTCCCTCCTCTTAGGCGGTTACGAGTGCATAGTTGTTTATGCGTAGGCTTGTGCGCATGCACATTGGCATGTGTGTAAAGGCTCGTGTGTGGATGTGTATGAGTGTTGATGAGCGTGCGTGTGTGTAGGAAATGGACGCCATCGACCAGGAGCAGCGGCTACCGGGAAGAACCGCGCCTGCAGAGGACAGTGGGGTTGAAAAAGGAACCGGACATCAAAGACGGTCAAATGAAAACAATTAGCAATAGTGATTGCTCAAAAAAAGCTAAAAAACCTCCCTTCCGTATTGTGTTTAATGGGGACACTATACCATCAAGAGTAAGATAACAAATGCAATGTGAGGTGTTTAATCATTGTATTAAACAGAAAGCAATACCTTTCATTATCAGAGTTTAATGTGTGCACCGTTTGATGCTTAAACCTCATGTAAATAGCAATCAAGTTCATCCCTTGTTCTAGATGCTCTGCAGTAACAATTAAGGCTACTTGGATATTCAGTAAATTACTGCCCAATAGCCAAGGGTAAAGCAGAAATACATGAAATACACCGCCAGCTCAGTCATTTCCAACCGAGGACTGCAGTTTTGTACTTATTAGCACTCTTGGCTTCCTTATGAGATTTTCCTTCTCCAGCTCAGGCACTTTCTTATGCCGGGCTGATGAGTGTTAATAAGCACGAAACTGCAGTCCTCGGCTGGAAATGACTGAGTGGCGGTGTGTTTCACCTACTTAGATAGTTTGCATTTTCACATCTACACAATCTGACACAAATGAAAAAAAGAATTGTTAACCTGTAAAGTATTCCTGTGCAGGATGGATAGTCATACAGGAATTCGTTACTTTTCTATGAATTTTTTAAATATGTCAAGGAGTTTTCAGACATCCTGTATAAATGTTAATTTCCCTTTGAAATTTTCATTTTTCAATAAGGGGTTGCCCATGTGTTCATGAAATTATGACATTTTGTGATAAAGGGGAAGGAGGGATTACAAGACACGTTACATCATGCATTTCATTATCAGAATGTGCTTATGAAAAACCGTGTGACTTGACAAAGGGAGGGGGTAGAAGAGAGTGATGTTTTGTGTCCTAGGGGCAGGAGGGGTGGGGGGTAGAAAAACTTGTTGAAAAAAGTGTGACATCATTTATAGACAGCCCCAACTTTCACTTACATTTTCCCTTTTTTTCCAAAACTTTGGCTGTTTTTTCAGCTACTGCTTCTTATAGGGTCATCTTTTCAGAAATGTAGTTGATTGGAAAGCTGCATTTTTGAATAGATAAGAACTTTTCTTTTCTAATCTTTCTAATTAAAATTTTAACGAATTTCTAAACCATTTCAAGATTACAATATTTGTATTGCTCAGGGAGATTTAGTTTTTGCATTGTGGCTGTAATGTTTTATTATTAGAAACTTTTTCAAGTCCTTACAAACTACTTAGTTTTGACTTTGAAAATGAGTATGCAGAGTTTTTAAAGAAGCAAATTATATTTGCTTGTAAATTGGAAAATGTACCAAATTCTAAATAAATAATCTATTTGATACTTTGCCTATACTTTTCTTTAACAGCTCTGTAACTTTTATCATAAAGCTTTAGGATTACTATATAGCACGAAGGAGTTAGCAGATTCTTCCCATGTTGGGAATCAAACCTGAGTGAAAGGCAGCAGTCTTAATCATTAGGTCACATCAAGGGCGCCCATATGCAAAATTTTAAGGCGATAAGAGATATTAGTGATGTTAAAATTTGACATTTTTAATAACTTATTCATTAATGGCTGGAAAAGAAATTTTTATACATTTTTGCAAGGAAAAAAGCACTAAAAGTAAGGAAGTTTCCATTTCTAAGGGGGGGGGGGGGCTTGAGCCCGTCTTGCCCCCTATATGGGCGCCTTTGGATCACATAAGACTTCAATGCTAATAGTTATGTACAAATTATTAAGAATAAGTTAATAACTTCCTACTATAGAGCATGCTGCATATTTGCCATGTTTTTACTAGGGCTTGTTAGAAACCTGCTTTTACATTGTTTTATATTTTTTTTAATGTTTTTTTTCGTCTAACCTAATGAAATAATTTATTTTCAAATACAAATGCAGTTATTTATATACATAAAGATTAAAATAATTGCAATGGTGATTTATTTGATAATTTATGTCTTGTATGGCAAAAGTTTTTCTTGAATTTTCAGCGTCAAAGCAATTTTTCTCGATTATGAGAAGAATCATTTAGCAACATCAGAATAATATTAAGTTTTGAAGGCGAAAAAAGACATCTTTTGTAAAAGCTTCATAAGAATTATTGTTAATAGTAGAATGATGAAGTTCAAAATATAATTAATTTTATTTATATTACTAAATATAGACTTCGAAAGTGCTATTAATTTACCTTAGTTATTTATCATACTGTGATAAACATTTTATTTATGGACGCGCAACATTCACGCTTTGAGTTATAAGTTATAAATTTTCTCATTTCACTCTAAATACTGTGAAAACTCTGATGTATCAGAATTTTTGTGAATTACAGAATGTTTTTGAAAGGTTATATTTACGTGTTCCTCAAAATTTTGAAAAATCATTTCTTTAACCTGTAAAATATGATTACAGTAAATTTCAATTTTACTATGAATTTATTTTACAATTTCTTAAAATATAGTTTATTAAAAGTCTATAGATTTACATAGGTGATATCCTGGCTGGTTATTTTAAATATATTGCAGCAAACTATCTGATTTACAAATTCCTCTTTCCAGGTATTATCATAATCATGTGCAAGCTTTCATTGACCTGCCTGATGGTGCAGACGTGCCGAACTTTTGGTTACGGATTAAATACCAGATGTAAGTTAATTCATGATTTTTTCTAAACAATTGTATTTTATTTATTTTAACTTATTTATTTATTTTTTTGGATTTGAAGTAGCAGTAGCCTTTTTTTACATGCCTAAAACTTAAGTGAACTAAATTAATAAATCATACTAAGCAGATAATTTTGGTTTTGGGGAAGAGTAAAATGAAGAAATATTTGTCCCCAAGTCCAGCAAAAACTACACATCCCATCATTTCTAGTTATTTTCTTTAAAAACCAATTACAAATTAGAATTTTCTCCCTGGAGAAAGCAGAGGGGGTTCCATAATAATATTTATGCAATGCATATTTATTACTCTATATTAGGAATATATTTAATACTTTATATTTTACACTGTGAGTCAAAACTCCAGGATCTGGGATGTTTTAACCGCTCAGCTCTTCCTGGTTACCCCTCTTTCCCCTAATATGCACAGCCCGTACTTATGTGGATCTTTTCTTTGAAAATTTGCAAAGTGAAAACTATGTTGCATGTATGATTTAATGTACTTTTTTAAAAGTTAGAAGCATTTTGTGGTTTATTTGTTACACCTTTTGTTTTATTTTTTTAAAATCAAACTTATGAATATTTCTTTTATTTTCAGCATTCTATGATTTAGTTTCTAGATATTCGAATAGTTTGTTAGCTTATTCTAGATCATCCGTCCTGTTTTGAAATGGAATCTCTTTTCCCTTGCATGTGTGTCCAAACAGAATCTCTGTTCTGATTGCATGATTAGAACGCCGACATCCACTAGTCAGTGTTTTTTGAGTTCTCATACTGATAAGTATGTTTGCTTACATGATTGGACCATTGTTTTTAGCCTTGGATGTACTGAAGAAGTGGCTGGAACGCCCTTCAAAGAACAAGTCGAGCAGCAATGAGGGAACTTGGTTGAAGTTTTTGAAGGAGTCTTGTCACATCAAGTGTGCAACAAAAGCCAAAGAAACTGAATACACTTATAAGGATATTTATAGATTCTGATAAGGTTATTTGAAAACTCTTGATGTCTCCAAAAATATTCCTTTTAAATTGCATTTTTCAATGATGTTTATAAAATGATTTATAATGTTTATACTAAGTGGATAAGTTCCTTTAATCTCTTTTTGCCATTCCCCGCCCAGTAACTTTTGTATAATTTTATTATTTTTATTTTTGTTATTTCATGAATAATCTTTTTCAAAAATGTGCTGGTAAACATTTGAAAGTTGAAATATCATTTTTCATATGTTATCAGGACTACTTAGCATTGGGTTTCAATTTATACTCATGCTGTATGGATAGTATGTATATGGAACTGAAAGCACATTTGATAGAGTTGTTAAGGCACATTGAATTTTTTAAAAGAAAATGAGTGAATCAAATGTTTCTGATATTAATTATGTTTGAGTAAAATCTCCCCCCCCCCCCCAGTTATTCTTTCTTTTTTCTCAATTTTCCCCTTAAATCGGTCACCAGTCTTGTAGTACCTGTTCATTCAGTTTCAGTCTAGAAGAAATGACTTTTTTTATTTGAATAAGCATTTCAGCTTGTTCTTGGAACTTGAGCGAGCCATTTTATAAAAAAGGAATACTAAAAAGGGAATTATCAAATATGATGGTAAAATTTCAAGGCTGAGAATAGTTTTTGAAGTCTTGGAACTATGCATTTGTGAAACTGAGAATCTTTTGTCAGTCTGAAAGCAAACTTTTTCTTCAGTGTTCTTACTCACTTTAACCTTCAAACCTTTGATGTTTAATTCACTAAAAAATGTTTCTATAATTCAAGTACCATGTTATAAGGAGACCTCCTAATAAAAAATAACAGGCTTATGACATAATTGTTACCATTGCAGCAATAAGAGTAAATCATTTATAAGAAATTACTATTCTGATATTAACTGTGTTTCATTTCCATTTGTCTTTTTTAAAAATGCATTTTACAGTAACATTAAGTGCATGACTGTGTATGAGTTTTTTTTTTTTTTTTTTTTTGGTAGTTTTCAAATTATGAAAACCTTTGTTGTTATGAAATATTTGTGGGATCAACAAAACTGAAATTCAACATACAAATACAAATGTGACGACCATCAACAGGCACTGGGGCCAGCTAGGCTGGTCCTAGTCAGTTTATTAGTAGAATGGTATATCAAGTAATGTTATTTTTGCTGAAAATATGAAACTATTCAATTTGGATACTTTAGTGCAATTTTGTACTGTATTTGAAAATAGCTGCTGTCTTGCGGATTGGCTATTTTTACCCCGTGATATTTCATTTTGTTCATTCTAATAAATATAACTTTGCATTTTTAAAAGTAAACATTTCTGTAATGAACATCAATTAAAACTTTCAAGCACTTCTATTAACATTGTAATATAACATTACTTAATATGCTATATTAAGTAATGCTATATTATAATGCTAATATTAATATAATTTACTTGTATATATATAAGTTAAAAGCATCAAGAAAAATATGCCAAAGAAACCTTTTTAAATTTATTTATTTTTAATGATACTTCTGATAATGTGTAGTATTTTACCATCTAACTGTCAAAATTTATCTGCCGTAATGCCTCCTTTGTATTTTAAAATGTTTTCAATAAAATCACCCTTTCTTAGTATAAAATTAACCTATTGGTGCTACTGAAAACTTTCAAATTTTTAATGAACCTTTTAAATTTTATAAAATTCTGAGTATGTATAATATATTTGAAAACAAAAAGAATTTAAAATTTAAAACCTCGATTTTGAGAAAAAGTATCTTAGTCTTCCATAGTTTCTCTTATAATTAAATGTTGTATATACAAATGTATATGTGTGTGTATACAAGAAAGCATGGAGATAAATTTTATGGTCTCAGAGTTATGGAAAGGGTTGATTATAACAGTTTTGTATAAATAATTACTATTTGGTACAATATTTATAATTCTACAACTAAAAACTTCAGCACTAAAAATTTAACAAAGCTCTTCTTTCCATTTTAAAAATACATTTAAAAATTATTGTGCCTATTCATACATTGCTTGTTCAGGTAACATTTAAAAATTTTTATGCCTGTTCAGTTACATTGTAGTTTTTTTTTGCAAGCATAATTTCTATTTACAGAAATGAATTTAATTTTATGCATTGGATATTGTTCAAAAAAAAAAAAAAAAATGAATTTGTTGCATTGGTTAAAAATTGCCTTTGAAAATTTGCCTTCATTTCCCATAACTTTGCGGTTGATAACATATATTTTTTCCTTCTGACGTAAAATTTATTTTAATGTGTTACTGTTAAAAATTGTTGTTATATTGAAAACAGATATGATAGTTTGGCTTAGAAGTTGAGTGTGTTAATGGAATTATTTGTATTGGATTAAAATATATTGTAGTTTGTGACAAATGTTAAAATATGGGGGGGGGGGACAAGTGTGATTTTTATATTTTGTTCATTATTCATAATGTTATAACACTCAAATTTATGAAGAAAAAAACCTATATGATACTCTACTTATCACTGATTTTGCTTTTATATTTTTATGACATTTCATTTTATGTGATATTTTTTAATATTTTTAGATGCTATTTTTTAGCCATTTGTATTTTTCGGTTGCAGAATTTTATGTCTCAAAAAATATTTTATGGCTCCAGGATGCCTTTGTTTGGGTTAAGTACTTACATCTAAACTTGTTTTATGTGGTTCGAAATTTTAACAGAATTAGCATGCTGGATTCAATTAAAAATTTGATTTGACTGAAGTATTTTTTGAGTTTGCTAAATGTAGTTAAGCCTCGCTTTTATGAATATTTTTTAAAAAATTGGAAGTTTTGAATCCACATAGGGCTTTTAGTGCATGGAAATAAAAAATAAATCAACTATCTTAAAAAAAAATTTTCTAAATAAAAATTTTTCTTCATATTCATATGCAGAGTTAATTTTACCGTACAAAGATCACATTAACTCTATTTGTTACAAAAATATGCATTAAAATGATCAATGTTGCAATTTTTTTAATTCACGACACATATTTTTTGAGTTTTCGGCAACAACTCTTAATGCTAAAATGTTTTATATCACTTTGCTCTTAAAAAGTTTATTGTGCCATTTATTTTTGAACCTTTATATTTGAGCCTTTATTAGTTAACTTTTAACTCTTAAGCAATGGAGAAAAGTTAATTTTTTTTGTTTTTGATTGTTTAGCAACATTTGAGTTTAGTTGAAAATGTAGGAATTCTAAGTTATTTCATGAATAAATAGCAATAGCAGATAACTTGATTAAATTCCGTACGTCATTAAAAAAAATATTACAAGCACAAATATATGATGCCTAATGCATTAGATAAAATAGGTTGAATTCTTTAACTAATTTTCTTGCTTTTACAAAGTTCAAGTATATTTAAAAATGCATATTTAAACAAAATATTGTGGGAACAATATTTACTTATCTATGCATATAAAGCACAATATTACTTAAAATAATAATTAAGAATGTTCTTTTCTGTGTTAACTATCTTCTTCCTTATTAATTAGTGCTGGTAGACATGAAACCAGAGTTTTAAGTAATTAGTGCTTTCTAGCATGACTATTGTTAAGTAGATTATTTATCATTGTATTTGTTGTTTTCCTTTTTCAGCTGGTCATTTTGCTTATGAAGCTTTTGAAACACTCTTTGATACTCTATATCTTAGCAATATGACACTTTGGCAGGTGTATTTAATGTAGGATAGATGATCTTCTTGCAAAACTTATACAAAAGTTTTTACTGTAAAATTAGTCTTATATGTTATAGAGAAATTTGATGGTAAACATGCTCAGGGGTGCCCACAGGGGGGGGGGGGGATTATGGCGCAAGTTGCACCATCAAAATTTTTGGGAGAATTTTCTAATTTTTTTAAATTTCTTTATTTAAATTTATAAATTGATTAATTTTTAATTTAAATTATTTTATTTTATTTTATTATTTTTATATTTTATTTCATTTATTTACTTAGTGTGTGTCATTGGTGTTGCACAGAACTTTTCTAATAAAATAATAATAAAATAAATAAATAAGTAAATAGATACAAAATGTGTTTAAAAAATAAATAAAAAAACAGAGCTAAAAATTAAAAAAAAAAAGAAAGAAAGAAAGAAGGTTGAGAAAAATGGGGGAGGAGGGGATTAGCGCCATTGAACTTGGGAGGATGGGCACCCCTGAACATGCTCAGCACTTGTTTGTATTCTTTAGAATCATTTGTCAATTAAGGTTCGTGAAGAACAACATTTTTCCAAATGTCTATAATAATTGCTGTTTTTCACCAACTGTCCCAACTCTTTATAATTTTTACAACCTATTACTTAAAATTTGCATACCTTGGTGGATTGTTAATAGTTTAAAATGTCTTTAAAAACTGTATATTCTCGATTCTTTCTTCTTACCTTATAGAAAACTCAATATGTTGCGGAAAGACTCTTTTAGTTACTCCAGAAAAGTTTGCACAGGCATATTTCTTTCAGATCTGCAAATCTTTAATTTTTACTTTGTATTATTTGTCAGTGAGAGCACAATGAACGATTGCGTAATTGATACTCTTAAAGTACTTAAAGGGAAAGTCTACAACATTTTCATCATATTTTGCTGGTAAAGAACATAATCTGTGTATTCACTTCCAGAAAGTTGTTAAAACGTATAGTACGTAAGAATCCTTCAGGTGTTCAGTTTAAAATTAAAGATCAGTTCAAAAAATAAATAAATAAATAGAAAATGAAAGGGGGAAAGAAAAAAAAAACAGCAGGCAGCTTCAAAGAATGAAAAAAAAAAAAAAAAAACATGCGTTTCATATCTCAGTGGAAAAAGACACAGACAATGAATTAAAACTTGCAAAAATGGCCTGTTTTGCAACAAACAAAAAGGTGTCCAGACTACAAAAGAGTCTCTCTCTCCCCCCCCCCCCCCTTTTTATAGTTTAGTTTGCTGATATTTTCAAGTACGTATAACTGTTTTGCATAATTTTGAATCTTTTAAGAAAAAATTTTTAAACTTAGCTAAACTTTTATTTTTTGTTTGATTTTTGTTAAACTATAATTTGAATAGAACCAATATTTTGACATAGTGTATTGGTTTGGATGAGTCTTACCAATTGCATAAGACAAAAATTATATTTGTATATGATACAAAGCTCACACTACAATTAAGTAATTTCTTCCCTGCATTTGTTATATATATATTTTAAAATGCTGTTTTTATGTACAGTTATTTCTTTCAATTTTTTACTTTTATTTCAATCATAAAGTAATCGAGAATATACGATTATCTGAAACAAATTATTCGTCATATTGTGCTTGTACGGTTAGAAGAGTATTTTTTAAAGCAATACGTGCCAAACTTGTTTGCATTGTGTCAAACTCGACTATGAATCTCCTTGGAAGTATAAATTATCTTGACGTAAATATGTGTGATTAATATTCATCCTTTACTAAAGACATGAAAAACAGTTTCATAGCTTTGTAAATAACATTTTGGAAATTGTCTTTATTTCCTTAATACTGTTCTACACTCATGTTAAAAATCTTCGGTTTCTACTTCATTTTGTCATGTTTAACTAGTGTACATGTAATTCATAATGAAATGGTGTGAATACGTAGTCTCATCAAAATTTTCACAATTGTTCGTCAAATCTTCACTATTTGTTTTGACTGTTATTTGTTCTTTGCTAATAGCATTGCACTGTCTTGTTATTACCTTTTGTTCATTTTATATTGTTTCTTTCATATATTTTTAAGTTTTGTTAAATAATGTGTTCAATTTTGTTTGTTAAAAGTTTGTTCATGTTGTAATGATTTTTTTTATTAATACAGATTTGTGACATCATGTATGTAATTTGCTTGAGTTTTATTTTTCTTGCGCCACTTCTTTTTTTTTTTGTGCCAAGAGAATGATTTTCCTTGTAATTTGCTTGTTGCGTAAGCGCAGGATTATAATTAAGTTAACCTCTTAATTCGCCTACACACTATATAAGTAGTCACCCAGTAACACGCTGTTCGGGTTGCGAACCGTTGTGCTATGGGGTCTCCTGGTAATCAGGCACAAAGAAACATCCTCGTCTTTATATACTCTAAAATCACTTTTTTTAACGCTTGGATTAAATTTTCACACCTGTCGTAATCGGGAAAATACAAGCCTCATGAAATATTTTTTCAAGGCAGATTTTTTAACTTTCTGTTACTCGTGTGTTGATATTAAATTCGCAAAATTTTCAGCTCACAAAATCACCGATATCTTCATTTTTAACCGACTTAAAAAAGGAGAGGGTTTATTAATTCATACCATATGTATGTTTTTTTTTTTGTCCACTCACAACGTCTCACCGAGTGAACCGATTTTGATGATTCTCTTTTTAATGGATAGGGGATGGCTCAACTTAGGTCCCATTACTTTGTTTGACCATATTTGTTCTTGAAAACAAAAAGTTATGGGCAAAAAACAGTAAATTTCAGGCAATTTCCCTATTAAATGATTAGAAACTCATTGTTACAAATGTTTGGTGCCATAAAACAGTAATATTAATAGCAATTGCAGTGATAATTTTGAATCTCAAATTTTTCAGTATCATCGCTCTATAGTAGGGGTAAACCTAACCTGAAAGCGAGATCATGCAGTGATTCGCAACTCCAGAGCTCAAATACGCTACCTTGCGGTGATTTATAAAATTACCGAAAAAGGTAAAACATTGCTTTCCACGTGTACCATTTTGGGCAAAAAAAGCAGCTTGTTATGTGTATTTTTTTTATTTGCGTGATTCATCATACGGGATTGTCATCCACAACAGCGTAACATCAAAAATATCTGCTAAAAAACTGTAAGTACACATTTCATTTATCTTGTTCTAAGTAAATTTGAACAAATATTAGTTTTTCATTTCGATGAAAAAAAAAAGCGAACTTAATAACATTGGTTGGACACTAGGGCCATGCTGAAAAATTACTGCCTTTTCCTTAACCTAATTCCAAGTAATTGATTTAAATAAATTACTACAACATCCAACTGAAATGGACAGTATGCAAATAAATATTCTTGAAAATATTTATCGCTGAACGGATTGAAAAATCCAGAAAGAACGTTAAAAATTTTAACAATAAAAAATAAAAGCTTGGAATTTTAGGGTTATTGTTTTTGTATTGTGTGAAAGAATAATGTATCTTGACGAGATTTCGCATATCAGTTAAATCATTTCCATGAGGAATGAATTAAGTGCGTGAAGATTCAAAACAGAACTGCCACTACATATCCGAGAGCATTTTGTAGATGATTTAGGCAGCATAGCATGACAGAATTTTATCATTCAGTTGAAAAATAGAAACATGTGAAACAGCGAGAATTAAAATAAATCGATTTGAAGAAATAACTCAATTACATAAATAAAACAATTTGCGCCAGGTAAATAAAACAATGAAATATCATCTTCCTCTTTTGATATTCAATCATATGGTCATAGAAATAAATTATCTGACTGTCTTACAGTCACGTATGTGCACTATGTGACCAAAGTGTCATGAAATGCTGGAAATGTCACGAAATTGGACATAATAAGTGTCAATGAAAAGAAAAAAACTACAAAATGAAAAAGGTGTTTGAAGTGAGCCAAAAATTTATGAATATCAAATTCAATATCTTGAAAATGACTGCTTCAGAACAACTTACTATGTGTTTTGCATTAACTTCTTACTTTTGTAATACTTTTTGATTTTTCATCTCTTCTTACATGCGTCAGAATAACCAAAGGACTTTTAAAAAAACTTTTCAAAAGAATGAAGAACAAAAAAATCATACATACTAACAAAAATGTCTGTCATTTACTAAGCTTAGAAGCAATTTATACGTTATGGCATGCATTTGTTTTACCTTTTTCATCTGTCATTAGACAGTGGCTGCAGCGTCCCCTATAGTTTGTTGGAGGTACTTGCTTAGCCTTCACAATGCTACCAGGTTAGGCTTTCCTCAACTGTATATATAGTAGTATTTTTATCGTTATCATCTATGCCAATAACAGATGATCTGTGCTAAGTAAGGAGATACAGGATTGCATCACAAGCAACTTGTATGCTGTGAAATGTAAATTAGTTGGGGAAAACGTAATATTTAAATGGCTACAATTAACAAACAAATGAATTCCAGAGATGAACAAAGATAAATTTTTAGTGCCAATCGCTTAAAATTTAAGGTGTGTTTATAGTTTTTTTTTTATTAGCATGGTGCATTTTTATGAAAAAAAAAAATAAGGTGAAGTTTTGTGATGGTAACTTCTTACTATTTATGAAATACATTTACACTAAAAAGGATGAAATAAAAAAATTTTGGGGAAAAAAAAAATAGAACCGATTTCAAAATGCTCTAAAAAGTGAAAAATAATTTTATTCCTTAGACACCATAGATAATACTTTCAAACATAACTTTTAAAGTTGCCCCCCCCCCCCCCCCCCCAAAAAAAAAAAAAACGATAGATAAAATCATTCAGAGCCATAACTCAACTATAAATTTAACCAGGCCCAGTTTCTTCACTACCACATACATTATGCACTGATGATAGCTGATGGTATTTGAGTAACGACATAAATGATTCGTTCCTAACTTTGGATGATTTTCTGAATAAAATATGAACAAAGCATGGTTACACTGGATTTTACTTTTTGTTTTTGCGCCAACTTCAAATATTATGTTTAAAAGTATTATCGATTGTGTTTAAAGAATGAAATTATTTTTCACTTTTTAGAGCAATTTTGAAGTTGGTTCAATTTTCCCTCCCCCCCCCCCCCGAAAAAAAAAATATTTCAAAAACAAATACTTTTATTGTTTTTAGATTAATTACTCTTGTTTGAATTTTTAATAAAATCGACTTTTTTTTGTCGATATGGATACTTCTACAATATTAAGTGGTTGATCTACTGATTACTATATAGCTTACTGTATACCTTTAGTTATTGATTGAAATTAAATTTTCTAGACAATTCTGAAAATACAAATTTTTATGGCATTTTATTAATGAGATTCTATTTAATGTAATAATGACAATGTTTGGTGCGTTTAACTCAGCCAAATCTGGTTATTTCCACTGAGATCTTTAACTGTTTATTTTCCACACTGAGGCACTTCATTTTCAGACTGCAATTTTTTCAACTAAAAATGCTCCTTTTTTCTTTTCTGTGTGACCTTCTTTACCTGGAAAATATAATAAAAATGAGACATTTTTGCTTAACACTTTTTGGGAGATTTAATTTAAGCGTTTTGATGTGCTTAATTTAAAAGTTAAAAAATGATGTGTAAAGTTAATGAAAGATACGTTTGTAATTTCGTCTGCTTCCAAACAAAGTTGATTTTTGCACTTTAGTGATTTTTTTTGTTTCCCCCAGCCTTTTCTCAAGGTTTTTATGTGTCCATTCAACTTTATCAAAGTTACCAAAAAAATGAAAACTAAAATCCTAATTAATAAAGTAACAATAAATGGTGCTCGCATTAATGGCAAATACACGGAAAATAAACTATTTTCCACATTAATGAGTGACACTCCAAAACTATTTTTTTGCAGAAAAGAAAAGTAAGAAAGTAAGAAAATATGTAAAGCTGCGCCAAGTAGCTCTATACTTGCCACAAAAAAAAAAAAAAAAAGGTTACGCGTACGCACATAAATGCGCGACTATCTTTTTGGCCTTTAAAAACCAACAGGGTTTTTGGGAAGGAAACTTTGAAAATTCCCGGGAATAAATTCCCGGGAATTTTCAAGTAGTTTAAAGAAAATCGCTGAAAGAAGGACTCTTAAAAAATTTACTAATACTACTAAAGCTGAATTTAACTATCACTAAGTTGTTCAGTTTTGCTATTCTGAAATCGATGAAATTCCCGGCATTCATTTGAATTTGGACGTCTTGAATTGGAATTATGTTAATCACGAATTGCGATAGGACCCACTCGTGTTTTTTTTTCTATAAATGGCTCTTATCGCAATCATAATGTCGAAAAACATAATTTGAACTAGAAAGTCGCCTGTCAAGGTATGACGGGTGAAAATTGATTTTCTTCTACATTTTAACGAAGCCATTGCCTGTTTGATGATATTTTGGTAGTTGAAATTTTAACCCTAAACTCCAGTACATAGCGTTCATAGTTGACAGCTTTTTCGGTTCTTCATTCCCCTGAAATGACAGTCTTACCAGTAAAACAGTTAAGTTACCAGATAGAGTTCAGCCTTGTCACGATAAAAGCTTTCCTTGCATGTTTAACATTACCAAAACACATTATCAAATTATCATAGCGTGGTGCGAGTTTCAATTGTTGAAACACGCGAGTTACTTGGTCATCGGCTATTATTTATGTGAGGATGCAAGGTGTAAAAATTCAAATGAATATCAGGAGCTGAATACTGTTTTTGTCTAGAGAGGATTGTGTAATCTCGTGAGGGTTGGGTATAAATAAAGTTGATTCTGGGGGACATGGTACATGGACGCCACTGCCCAGGAGGAGGGATATCCTCGCGGATCAGAGGAGCTTTTATTATAAGCATTCAAAGGAACATCAACTGCGTTCAAGTGAGAGCAAAAGCAATTCGTGTTTGCTCAATAAATTGTGGAGGGAAATTAAGTTGTTTTAAAAGGAGTGTTCCTGGAATGTTGTCGCTTAAAAAAGAGGGAAAGTTGGCATTAAATGCGTAAAGAAAAAACTATTTCCATTAGTTTTGTTTCCCTTGGTAAGCGATTATTTAATAGAAAGTGATCGTCCTCAGGATTCAATTCATCAAAATAAAGGTAATATAAATTCAATTGATACGAAAAGTAATTTTCGACTAAAACTGAAATCCATAACAATTTAGACTCATTCGATGTTTATGACGTACAAACTTTCCCAACACTTTGAAAAGTTTTATTTTTCATCATTAAACATCATTACATAAAAGAAAAATTTTGTGATCTTTGCCTACAAATAGTAGAAAAAAATAAATTTGAAATGTGGCCTCAGTACCAAATGCTTAACTTGAAGCAGTCCGAAGTGCGTAACTGAAGGTTTTCCATTTCTGAAATATGCTTATTTATTATTTTAGCTCTTAGCATAGTTGGACCGAAAATAATTTTGCAAGTTTAAGTGCAGTCGCAACACCAATTCGATTTAAGATCGGCAGATTGCATTGTAGCAATTCTTTCATTGGTATTTATATGCTAGAAAGTTGCCCGTCAAGGTATGACGGATGAAAATTGCTTCTACATTTGAACGAAGCAATTGCCTGTTTGGTGATATTTTGATACTTGAAATTTTAACCTTAACTCCAGTGGATGAACTCTGAAACTCCAGTAGATAGCGTTCATTGTTAACCATTTTTTAGCCTACTTTCCCAGTAAAAATCAGAGAAAGAAGAAAAAAGCATGAAAGAAGGCTTAATACATCTTAAAAATATCCGAAAAACAAAAAAAAGTCAAAAATAAATAAAATAGTTAGATAAATATTGAAAAATTAAAAATTGGAAAGTAGGGTATTGAGATGGGGAAAAATGTCTGTCGGTCTGTCTGTCTGTCCCCCCCCCCCTAATAACTTTTGAATGAATAGTCCGATTCGAACAAATTTTTTTTTGTTAGAAAGATCTCGGCGAGGACATCTCATTCTCATAATTCATTTTTTGATTTGAACAATTTTTCGTTCAATTTTAAACAGTTCAAAAAAACTTAACATTAGCGCCTACGGGGAAATTCAAATTAAAAATAAATCTTGAACTTAGAAGCGAAGTGGCTTCAAACAAACTTTGTAGGGAAAAACTTTGGATAAAAAACATGTATCGAAAATATCTTTTTGATTTTAACAAGTTTTCGTTCAATTTTGAACAGTTCAAATCTCTTAACATTAGCGCCTAAGGGGAAACTGAAAGTCAATATAGATTCCGAACTTAAAGGCGGATTTACTTCAAACAAACTTTGTTGGAAATAGCTCTTGACGACTTACTCCCGACTCCGACTCCGAGAATTTAGGGGCACCTGACACCGACTCTGACTCCTGTTCCTGACAATTAATCGGACTCCGACTCCCAACTTCGACTCTGACTTCGTAGCTTTGGCAAACATTTATACACGGAGGACAAATGACTGACTCCGATTCTTGGATATTCGACTCCGACTCTTTTATCCCAAAATGAGATTGACTCCGACTCCGACTCCGCTGCTGTGGTTTTAACTGTGAAATAATTATTGTTGATATGATTTGTTTTTATTTTCACGCTAAATTTTTAATTTAGGTATTTAGTTTTCGGTGAATAAACTCGAAAAATATGCGCAGACATTTTTTTTTTTTTTTGACAATGAAAATTATTTCTTTAAGTTGACATTTTATTGTTTTTTTTTTTATTTTGGTAAGTGCATTAATTCGTTTAAAAAATTATTTTTGGCAACAGGGGAAAAAGAAACGTTTTTTTTTTTTATATGATGTATTTATTTTAATGAACTTATTTTTTTTTTCGTTTTGAAAGCTGTTAAAAAATTTTTTGCAATGGAAAGAAGTGTATTAGCTGCTTTGTTTAAAAGTTGCTGCTATTTTATTTGTTCGTTTTTTTGAAGAAAAGTAAGGAATATTTTATTCCTAGAAATCAGCTTAAAATATTTAAAAAAATATGTCTGAAAAAATTTGCGATTTTAGCTATTTTTGAGAATATTGATCAGGTACTAGAAAGTAGTATGGGTATACGGGAAAGTAGGCTCGTCTAGTTCTAGACGGAACTTCTTGTTAGTTTCTTCATTCCTTTGAAATGACTGTCTTACCAATAAAACAGTTAGGTTACCGGATCGAGTTCAGCCTTGTCCAATAAAGCCTTTCCCTGCATGTTAAACATGGCCAAAACATATTATCATGCCGTGGAGCGAGTTTCATTGTTGAAACACGCGGGTTACTCGATCATCGGTTGTTATTTATATCAGGATATGTATATTTTGAAACTGAGGATAAAATTGCCCATACTTACCAAATTTCTTGCCTAAACTATTTTTCTCCCACATCATTCCCGCCATTTAGTCAAATCTATCCCTTGGATAGAGTCGCATCTTTGCATTGGGTTCCTGAAAAAGAGAAGCACATTTCCGACCGTTAATAAAAACTAAACAATATTTTTCAAGATAAAGAATTATTTTAAATAAATTGAAAATCAAGTTGGGGAACTCCGTTTTTTTAACTCATAGTATGAAAATCGAAATTCATAGTTCATAAAGAATGCTTCTGAATTATAAAATGAACAATACAGTACCCATATGCAGTGAACATTTATTCAAACTTTTTTATTTTTACTTTCTTCTATATCTAATATATAGAAGAAAGTATTGGATTCGTGCAAATTTTCGAATTTCGAATTTTGACGGATTCGAACGTTTTGAGGTGTGCTGAGTCCATTTCGACTATTTTTGGAAAATGTCTGTCTGTCTGTGTGTGTGTGTATGTATGTGTGTGTGTATGTATGTATGTGTGTGTGTATGTATGTGTGTCACGTCTGTGTGTGACCAGTTTTTTGTGGCCGCTCTACAGCAAAAACTACCGCATGAAATCGAACGAAATTTAGTACACGTATGTGCCCTTATGTGAACTTGTGCCCATTAGTTTTTGGCGCGAATTCCTCCAAGGGGGGTGGAGCAATGGGACGTTTTTCGAGTTACGCGTGCTTGCTATTCCTCAGGAAGTAACTGGCGGAATCAAACAAAATTTGGTCCATATGTTGGTATTAACAGGAACAGGTGCTGATTCAATTTTGGTGTCAATAACTCAAACGGGGGTTGAGCTATAGAACGTTTTTTGTCGTCAATTGTGACTGCTGTATCTCAAGAAATAATGAACGGAATGAAAGAAAAATTTATCGGCAAGTAGCCCTTAGTGGGTATAAGAACTGATTTTATTTTGGTGTCAACAGCTAACTAGTATGTTGTGGCCATCACGAAACTTTCTTCTATATTTTTCCTTTTTCTGATCCCTCCCCATGCTTGACGAGGAAGCAATATTCCTAACAAAAACAAAATGACACATGCAAAAACTTGACGACCATCCCAATGTCTGAATTATTGTAAAAACAAAACAAAGAGCGAAAATTGAAAGTTACTTTAAAAGCCTTACTTGAATTAATTACAAATATTTTATTTGTTAACAAACATAAGATGGCAACAGTTAAAAATTTTAAATCATTGAGATAATATTTCCGATCATTTCCATACAATTACTAGTATGTTGTGGCCATTACGCAACTTTCTTCTATATATTTTTTTTTCTGATCCCTCCCCATGCTTGACGAGGAAGCAATATTCCCAACAAAAACAAAATTACACATGCAAAAACTTGACGACCATCCCAATGTCTGAATTATTGCAAAAGCAAAGCAAAGAGTGAAAATTGAAAGTTATTTTAAAAGCCTTGCTTGAATTAATTACAAATATTTTATTTGTTAACAAACATAAGATGGCAACAGTTAAAAATTTTAAATCATTGAGATAATATTTCCTATCATTTCCATACAATTAAAATCACGAGAAATACGCAGACGACAATCTATTACGATTTATCTTTCTTACTGTTGCATTAATAAAAATATTTTTATTCGCAAAAAAAAAAAAAAAAAAAAAAAATCAACACCTCTTGGAGCGATCGGCGTCAAAATTGAACCAAAGCCTGTTCACATATGGATTTACATATATTCCAAATTTCAACCAGAACGTAGCATTACTTCTTGAGATAGGGCACTCAAAATGGAAAAAAAGAACGGGTGATTGCGCTACCCCCTTTTTAGCTGTTGACACAAAAATAAAATCAGTTCTTATACCCACTAAGGGCTACTTGCCGATAAATTTTTCTTTCATTCCGTTCATTATTTCTTGAGGAACAGCAGTCACAATTGACGACAAAAAACGTTCTATAGCTCAACCCCCGTTTGAGTTATTGACACCAAAATTGAATCAGCACCTGTTCCTGTTAATACCAACATATGGACCAAATTTTGTTTGATTCCGCCAGTTACTTCCTGAGGAATAGCAAGCACGCGTAACTCGAAAAACGTCCCATTTCTCCACTCCCCTTGGAGGAATTCGCGCCAAAAACTAATGGGCACAAGTTCACATAGGGGTACATATGTGTACTAAATTTCGTTCGATTTCATGCGGTAGTTTTTGTTGTAGAGCGGCCACAAAAAACTGGTCACACACAGACGTGACACACATACACACACACACACACACACATACACACACACATACAGACAGACAGACATTTTCCAAAAATGGTCGAAATGGACTCAGCACACCTCAAAACGTTCGAATCCGTCGAAATTCGAAAATTTGCACGAATCCAATACTTTCTTCTATATATTAGATATAGAAGAAAGTAAAAAGGGGGTAGCGCAATCGCCCGTTCTTTTTTTCCATTGTGAGTGCCCTATCTCAAGAAGTAATGCTACGTTCTGGTTGAAATTTGGAATATATGTGAATCCATATGTAAACAGGCTTTGGTTCAATTTTGGCTCCAATCGCGCCAAGAGGTGCTGATTTATTTTTATTATCATTATTTTTTAGCGAATAAAAGTAGCTTTATTAGTGCAACAATAAGAAAGATAAATCGTAATAGATTATCGTCTGCTCATTTCTCGTGATTTTAATTGTATGGAAATGATCGGAAATATTATTTCAATGATTTAAAATTTTTAACTGTTGCCATCTTATGTTTGTTAACAAATAAAATAATTGTAATTAATTCAAGCAAGGCTTTTAAAATAACTTTCAATTTTCGCTCTTTGCTTTGCTTTTGCAATAATGCAGACATTGGGATGGTCGTCAAGTTTTTTCATGTGTAATTTTGTTTTTGTTGTGAATATTGCTTCCTCGTCAAGCATGGGGAGGGATCAGAAAAAAAAAAAGAAAAATATAGAAGAAAGTTTCGTGATGGCCACAACATACTAGTTTATTGAAGGACAAGGTAAAATAAAATGTACTTAAAACACCGCCGCTTACGCTACAGTTTATGCTCTAAACTGAAGTCATTGGAAAAAAAAGTACATAAATTGGAAATTAATTAAAATTCAAATGCACCATTTGAAATCAAATGACGCTTTTTTAATGTTGAAATATTTCTAGAAAAATAATACAAACATTAAAAAACAAATTGAATATATCGAAATATATGGATAACTAGAGGAACCCGAAGGATGTTGTTCTGTTCAAACTTTGTAAATTGAAAAGTTAAAAAAATTCAATAAACTACCAAGTGTTTGAACCGAAAAAGAAAATGTTTTAAGAGCCATTATTTTGAAGTTCAGACAAGGTGTGGCAGTGACCATTTTTGATTTTTCTAAATTTTTTATTTGTCAAAGTAGGTCATGAGAAGTGAACATTCTGAAATTTTTAGCCTTCCAAAAAAATTTTTTCGCTCGTTAAAAATTTCCAAAGTTTGAGGTTTTGCAGCGCTTTTTTAGAAAAATTCTAAAAGTCGCATTTCAGTGCGCTTTAGCTCTTTACAGAAACACTACCTCACGGTTATGTTTATATTTATTTGTTGTACTGTATCTGGTGATGACGACTTCATAGTTATTTTGGTTGAGGGTTGTTGCTTTCTCCAGAAAAGGGGTCGCAAAGTATGGATTTTATCCGTTTTCGCGCAAGTTTAACCTGCGTTATTTCCCCCCAAAAAGCCGCGCCCCGAAAAAAATTTAACATATACTGAAAATTTATAGTATGAAGAGAATAAATAGCACAAAATTTGTTTTAAGGTTTAATTTTTTTAAGGAGAAAAATGCCCTGATAGTTTTTAAATTTTCAAAAATTGTGCTTTTTTGATCGCAATTAACTCAAAACAGCATCACTAGGAAAAAAACCTTTTATATACACTGTAAAAAATCTCGGAAAACTCTCTGAATATATAAAAAAGTTTTCCGTAATACACAGATTCGTACGCCCTCCGCAGTTTTCTGCTATAATCAAAAACGTTTCCCGTATAGCAAGAAAGTAAGAGTCGACGCATGCGCAGCTCACAATTTTATAGTCCAGCAGCAAATCTAAACTGAAACTTTCGAAAGCACGCAATGAAAACAAGTGCTGACTCATGTATGCGAAGTAACACTCATCAAGGGGATTAGTAGAAGTTTTGTTCCTCGCATGAATTCACTGAAGATAATTCTAAAGTCTTATATTTTCTTGCATATGTATCGTCATAAGATTGAATTTGAAGCTATGTCACTTATTTTTAAGTACGAAGTGCAAATTCTCGACGCATGCACGCGGAAGGAATACAAACTGAAATTGAAAACCAAATAACTACCGAGAGGACGCCATGTAAATTCATTGCGTCGCATAACTTGTGTAGGTAATTTACTTTTTTCTTGGATACTTTTCTTCTTTCTACCAAATGGGTAATTTTTGTTGGCAGAATTTTATTCTGTCATAAAAATCACCTTTTTGGTGACCAAAGCCTGCAAAAGACCACCGCCGACGAATAGGTAAGTCGCTTTGCAACTCTATTACTTTAAAGAGATTTAGTTCATATAAATCTCGTTAAAAAAAAACTATTTTCTTCAGTATTATTTTTTCGTTGTGAACTATTGCAATTTGAAAATATTTTACATTACATAGAACACATATTTAAAGTGCAAGTGTGTCTAGTTTTATTCTGTAAAATTTATGAATTGAAGATTATAAAAAAATTTAAATATGTGTTATTGTGTACTTTGTTTTTATGTGTCAATCTCAGTTAATATTTGGCTATGTATCAAGCATTATGAATTAAATGTTATAAATGCAAATTGTCAGGTTTGATAGTTCGTCTTTAAGGTTGCATGTTTTCATTCTCTTGTAAACAGTGTACCTAGATTGTATGAAGTAAAAAAAAAAAAAAAAAAAAACTATCTCTTGTAATTAGGAACATAGTGCTTCAGTATTATCTAAATGACGATATCTCTTTAAATATTTGCATTAGCGAAACGCTTTAAATTAGTTAAATGTGTATTAATTTATTTAACAAATAGATACATATATGTATTTAAAAGTGTCTTCATTTTTTTCGTTTTACGAGCCTCAATTTTACCAAAAGCAAAAAAAAAAAAAAAAAAAAAAAAAAAAAAAAAAAAAAAGAAAAAAGAAAAAAAAAAAGACTTAATAAAATAATTTTGTATTTTTACACCATATTAAAGTATTTGACTTATAATTTATATGATACTTTGATTTATAATGTATGTGATACTTTGATTTATAATGTATATGATGTTGCTTTTTCAAGGGGGGGGGGGGCGCTTCATAGCATTTTATGGGTGCACCATCACTTTTATGGTGGGGGAGGGGTTATTCTCGTATATATGAAATGGAATAATCATGTAATCGAGTTCAATGTTTTAATAAATAAAATATATAATGCATTTTGCGCACACTGTAAAAATAAAATCAGTAACCTATTTTGAATAAGTATTTATATTTGTGATGAGCTGGAAAAGGGCAAGAACAGAAGAATCAACCCGAATGGTTCCAGCAGGGGGACTTGGTGTCATATTTAAATTCATCAATTTCTCTGTTGGTACTTTTCGGTACACTTTGTTCGTCAGAGAAATTGACTTGAGGTGAACGAATTCCGGAACGCGAAGGGTAGGTAAGTCCTGTCAAATTTTATCCGAAGATAAAAGCTATCAAGTTTGATACAAAATATGTTTTTAAGTTCTGCATTAAAAATACAATATGTTGATAGTTTTGTCTTGAAAATACTGAGAGAAAAACTGAAGTTTAAGATTGTTTAACAAACAATCCCCACTTTTCAGAAGGTACCCCCACTCCATTTCCCCGACGACTTTGTGATTAGGAATGAAACTACTAGATTATTTCATAATTTTTCAAAAATTTATAACTGTGCATATGTTATGCTGTTAACCATGCTATTTGTCATTAGAAATTCCAAAAAAAAAAAAAAAAAATCCACGAATAATTCTAAAATTGCTTGTATTATTGCTCTTAGATATGAAAGAATTGAAACTGATATGGTATGCAATACTATAATAAAGAATTATGTTTTAGAAAAAATCACGGAAAAAGGATTCCGAAATTCTCGGAAACGTTTTTGAAAATTGTTTGGAGAATTCCGAAATACTCGGAAACGTTTTCGAAACTTTCATGAACCACAGCTGCACAGAATACTCAGAAACATTTCTGGAAATTACGGAAAGAGGATTCCGAAATACTCAGAAACGTTTCTGAAAATTACAGAAAGAGGATTCCGAAATACTCAGACACGTTTCTGGACATTACAGAAAAAGGATTCCGAAATACTCAGACACGTTTCTGGACATTACAGAAAGAGGATTCCGAAATACTCAGAAACGTTTTTGAAACTTTCATGAACCACAGCTGCACGATATACTCAGAAACGTTTCCGGATTTTTTTTACAGTGTATTATGGTACCTGGCTATGTGTAAAACATCATGAAAAAGAAAATAGCATGGGATCTCTTCTTGTTTTCTAGAAAATAATTTTTTTGTAGCTCATTTTATGCGTTTTCTCGTGCGTAAAACGTGTGTCTAGTATGCAGATTAGATCTGCTAAAACTTAAAGGATGTAGTATGAATGTATATATGTGTGTATAGAGAAAGAGAAAAAGACTAGCAATACTTTATTTTTCTGATTTTTACAAATCGATGGTATTTTAAGCATTTTAAGTGCAGGTAAATCAGAAAACGATAAATCGATATATATATATATATATATATATATATATATATATATATATATATATATATATATAATTTTAAAATAATAATTAAAATTTTTGGAAAGCTAAAAATTTCAGAATGTTCACTTCTTATGACCTACTTTGACATATAAAAAAATTAGGAAAATCAAAAATGGTCACTGCCAAAATTTCCGTTTTTTGTCTGAATTTCAAAATAATGGCTCTTAAGCTGCTTGGTGTCAGAATGCGTATAGAGCCGATCCTAGGGTGTCGGCCGCCCGTGTGCAAAGACCTAATGTGCCGCCCCTCAAGAGCAATTTGCATATTTTGACTAATATTTGACGTCTATATAAATCTTTCTTTAAATTTCTATGCCAAATTCGAATTTAAAAAAAAAAAAAAAAAGGGGAGGAGGAAACAGAAGAATTATTTTATAAAAAGGAAGAAATTTTTTATAGTAAGAAACTCCTTAGGTATAATTAATATCTTAAAAGAAAGTAATAGATACCTAAATTTACTAGTCGTAAAAACTAATTTTATAGTCTTTCTTCGATGACATCAGAGAAGGGACGGAGGAAGGGGAAGCGTAGGGGGAGGTGTCGGGTTCAGGGGAGGAGGATTGCTCCAAGAAAATTATCAAAATTGGCATATAAAAATATTTTTAGTTAATTTTTAGTTGTGTTTGGTTGCAAGGAGAAAAGAGTCAAGTATATTCAAAGTGCATGAAGAAATTTTCGAAACTGACGTCAAACAACGCAATTTTAAGAACTTTTTCGAGATTTTAGGTGAAAGTAATGTTGCAGTTCTTTCCTAAAATTCTTTCAAAATTGAAATCAATTTGAAGCTATTTTTTAAGACCGTAGCTTCAGAAGGATCGGCGTTCTTCCCGAAAAATCTCCGAAACTGAAAATTTAAACCCGCCATTTTGGGTTACCTTTATTGACGTTGCAAGAGGGAGGGAGATTCAATCGTCTCCCATCGAAAGATTTCGAAATGTAAATTTAAAACGCAAATATAGGCCGTCTTTGGTGACGGTAGGGGATCTGGCGGCTATCCTCCGGTAATTTCTCGGCACTTTATTTTTCAAAAACCCGTTTTTAGCTGGATTTGAAAACAGTAGAGGAAACGTGAAAACATTCCGAACCAAAATATTTTTCGGAACTGAAATCCATTGTAGGCTATTTTTGGGAAGGAAGGATTCTGGGGCTTAAGCGGATATTTCTAAAATCGCAATTTTATATTATCTTTGGTGACGTTAACAAAACTGGGAAGCTTCTACGGATCTTTCGGATATTTTTCAACATTAATATCTGAAAAATATAACTATAGACTTTTGTCCACCTCACCTCGACGATTGATGGCCCTAGCGCCGTAAAAAGTTACATAAGCCTGGCAGTTCGCCTCCGGAATTCTTTAGAAATATAAGTCCCAAAATCGCATTTTAAACATTGTTTGATAACGATGGGACTAAGAGCGGGCGGGGTTCAGTGTGTCCTCACGAACTGTGTTTATGAAACTGAAGTCAATTTCAGGCTAGTTTAGGCAGGAAGTTATGGCTCCAGGGAACCGTCTAAAAACGAAATTTTCAGGTACAGTGATTGCGTTGGAGAAAAGGGGGATCCGGGGTCTTTTCCCGAAAACTCTTGAAACTGTTGTTTGAAAAACGCAATTTTGATTTGTTTTTCAATACGCTAAGTGAGAGGGGGTGGAATTAGAGGCTTCTCTAAAGACGCTAATTGAGACTGTCTTTGGTAGTAATTTTTGCGAATGGATTTCGGGGTCCTCCACTGTAAAAATTTAGAAAAATGTCAAAGCAATTTTATATGATGTTTGATGATAGGAAGGGTTGTCGTCTGAAAACTCGTTTTGGATTTTGGAGCCAACATTTTTAGGCTATGTTTGATTAAGTTAAGGTGGAAGAGGTGAATCAGAGACTTAATTGGGTCCTTAAGATCGATGGTTCAATCAGCAAAATTTTCCGAAAGTAAAGTCCTAGAAACGCAATTTTAAGCCTCTTTAGTTTCGTCAAGGAGGTCATGGCATCCTTTTGGATCTTCGTTTTGGAGCAAAGTTTAAATTTTCTTCCCGGGGCAAGGGCCCTGTCCTCCTAGATGATCTGAAACCGGGCAGTTCATTCAAGATTTTAATCAGAAAAATTGACGTAAAGGGGGAAAAGTACAACATTTTAGTTCCTCATTGTTACTCTCAAGGGAGTCGCAATTTTCCACTTTCTCTCCACGCATCCACGATTGTTAAACGCAGAGTTTGTTACATAGTTTGTTGTTTGAAATGCTTGCGAGAGTATCTGATCAGTATAGCGTTTTTTTAATAAATAAAATATGCCTTCATTGTTTAGGTCTATAAAAGCTTGGGGGGTAAACATTAGTGGCCGCCCTCGGTGCTCCTTTTAGACGGCACCATTTCATGCATTAGAAGGGGGCCTTTCCCCTCCCCTGTATCCATGCCTAATTACCGGTTCTGTCACAAACTTTGCAACCAAATGAAGCATGTGTGTTAAGAGTGAATATTAATGGACAATGAACCAACACAATGTTCCCTAACATTCTATTTTTCTTAAACTATGTATGCTAAGCTGCCAGGAAATCGACACATACTTTGACAATTGAACATTTAAAAATCAGCATATTTATTCTATTTATTATAAGTTATCTTTTGAAAAATTCTTGAGAAATTTTGCTTGATTATAAGAACTATACGATGCGGCCTGCGGCCGCCCCTTGCTTTGGTCGCCCTTGTGCGGCGCACATTCTGCACACCTGCTAGGATCGGCCCTGAATGCGTATATTTATTACAACGTGATTTATCTAATGCCCACTGAGCAGTTGTTTTACTAAATATTTTTTCTCCCGTACTTGATGATTTGTTCCTTCAACCATACTCAAAGGATAAAAAGCGTCCTCAGATATTAAGTGTAAGAAACTAATCATCTAGAACAAACGGGAAATCTCGCTGCAGCATCCCCCATATGAAAAAGAATAAACAGTCGAAAGGATATCGTTTAAAAACTTGATAAAGGTAAAACAGTTCCCTGAATAAGCGAAAATCACTCATCCTCCCCCCTCCCGATGTAAAGTAAACATTCTTCAACTAAAATGACTAAAAACTACAAACAAAAAACAGTTCTTTGCAATTTGAAATATTTCGCCAAATAAACAAAAAATACAATAAATTACATTAACAGTAGCTTTAAAACGTATGATCACGCAACTCGATTGTTTATAGCCAAAGTCGCCAAACCATCACGTTACTGTAATCCAGCCGATCAGTGAGCGAAGCCAACTCCGACCAATTAGCAGTCCGATCTTTTGAATGAACACTTTTTAAACTTCATATATTGTCTAATTTGTTCTTTCCACCAAAGATAAAGATCTTCCACTGCACTGATCTTTCGTGTACAGAACTTCCCTGTTGTAATTTATCTGGACAAAAATAAAATTTGTTTCGTCTTTAAATTCCATCATCTTTTCCTTTAATAATGTACTGATTAGTTAAATAATTCCTAAAGTATTCTTGACATTGGTGCCAAAACTCAGATGGATTTCAGACGAGAGACAAATGTTGCTAGGTTAGGTACTTTCTGATCATTTGGTTAGGAAAACCTAAAGCACTAATTCGGTCACATGGGTCAACTACGACGACAGAACACACGCACAAAATATATCATGGAACCCAAAATAGTTGCTTTCAAGAGATAAATGAAGGCTTCATTCTCTCTCTCTCTCTACGTTTATCTATTCTCAATTGACATATATCACAGTAGGAAATTTCATTACAAAAAGCAGAGCTGGCTTTCTTATTGTCCTTTGGCAACGGGTTAAATATTTATTTCAGTTCTCGCTCAACAATACTCAAGGTTAAATCCCGGTTATCACTAATTTGCCATTTCAACTGCGCTTGCGCACGGACTTTTGGGCTTTCTGTTTTGAGATTTCGTGTTGCTTGTTTATATTTAGGCTGTGCTAGAGTCCCAACAAATTAATGAATGCGATTAGAGTATTTTCACAACAATTTCGGGATATATTATATGAAACTATGGATATGAAAAACTGAAAATCTTTATAAAGAAAAGAGAAAAATGACACTTCAATATTTATTGGTTTGGAAATATTTATTTAACGTAAACGTAAAACACGTTATGTACTTCAAAAATGATCGGAATATTACAAATATCCGTCTTTTGCGGATATTTTACGTTAGGCGTAAACAGCTTAGTATCATACATTTGTATTTAGGTTGAGGGTTCGGCTTCATATTGGAAGTGATGCTGCAGATCGTGTACGCTCTTCTGAGGTTAAAAATTTGGCCCTGAAAAGGGCCTTTGTTTGATAGAAAAATCAGACTCCGAATCCATTAATAATTAAGACGTAAAACTCAATCTTTACCGAGGCGTAAAAACTAAATCAAAGAAAGCTTTGTAATTTCTAATTTTTATCTGTTCTTATCTCATATTAACAAATTTAAATGTTTTTCATTAGTTTGAGCAAGAGTTTCGAAATCAGCAAAGTCCGTGCGCAAGCGCAGTTGAAATGGCAAATTTGTGATAACCGGGATTTAACGTCGAGTCTCAACAATAGGTTAAAATAAATATTAATCATTTGGGAGATATAACCATTCAATGTTTAAACTAATTAATTAATTATGAAAACCTTTCCAATTCGATCCATCGCGCTACTAAACCATGCTCACCACAACTTAATTACACACAAAAAATTTGATCAAAATCGGTCCAACCGTTTAAAAGCCTTATGGTGATAAACGTCCACATAGAAGATTTTTATTATACAGTGAAACCTGTGTATAACGATACTGTCTATAACGATAACCTGTCTATAACAATATTTTTTTTTTTTTGGCCCCAGCAAAATGTCAGCATGAATAATCAAACTGTCTATAATGATAACCTCTCTATTACGATATTTTTTTAGGTCCCAACAGTACCGTTGTAGACAGGTTTTACTGTATTAAGATAGAAAACTGGTCATAAGCTTTTCTCCCCTCTTTAGAGCTACAAAATCAATGTTTGTCATGGTTTTGACATTGGAACAACTTAATAATGCAAAAACTATTTACAGGAACAAATACTAACACAAAAGCAGCCTGAAAGCTTCTAGAAATCGTTACGCATTTTGGGGTAAGAAAGTTCTAATGCGTTTGTACTGGCTATATTACAAACTATATCAAGAAGCTATATCAAACTATATCAAGAAGCTTTTGTTTCTAAGCTTCTTGATTACCAATTGCAAGTAGTGTTGCAAATGAAGGAATAAACCGGGTTTTTTTGGGAAGGAAATTTTGAAAATTCCCGGGAATTTTTCGGTAATTTAAAGAAGGAAAACTTTATATACATATTTAAATATTTTACCTACACGATTTAAAATTATATTTCTTTTTATACAGGGTGTCACAAAACTGCACAAACTCTGCGCAGCTAGATTCCTCGTTGGGAGTAGATAAAAACTGCCCAAAGAAGCGTTTTACGAGCATTATAACTACCTTTAACCGACGAATTTTCTATTGGATTGCAATTAAATGTTTAATTGATTTATTTGAATGTTTATTATTATTTTTATGAGCACTATACCAATTTGTAATTAAACATTTAAATGATTTATTTGTATATTTAGTTCTCTTTAAAAACTTATCACATTAATAAAAACAGCATTACGTAGTTATTTTTGGACATCAACCAACAGTTTAAATTGCTTTCAAGAAGAAAAAAAAAATAAACTTGTTCAACAAGTATATTTTTAGTTTTGATTCGATTTCATTTTAAATAATTTTTTCCATAGTGAGAGCAGGGAAGATTTGAATGTTTATTATTTGCGAATGTTTATTGTTATATATTACACACACACACACACACACACACACACACACACACACACACACACACACACACACACACACACACACACACACACACACACACCACCGCCCAGGAGGAGGGACATGCTCGCCAGGGTTAAAAACCCCTAAAAACACTCCCCTTCCCCCATTTTTTTTTCAATGCCGCAGTCTGCGGCATGACCCCCCCCCCCCAGGTGGGCACCTCAGTGCTCGCAGAGGTTTGATTTATTTGAATGTTTATTATTATTTTTATGAACACTATACCAATTTGTAATTAAACATTTAAATGATTTATTTGTATATTTAGTTCTCTTTAAAAACTTATCACATTAATACAAACAGCATTATGTAGTTATTTTTGGACATCAACCAACAGTTTAAATTTCTTTCAAAAAGAAAAAAAAACTTGTTCAACAAGTATATTTTTAGTTTTGATTCGATTTCATTTTAAATAATTTTTTCCATAGTGAGAGCAGGGAAGATTTTTTAGCAATGATACCATCTGAAAAATTTTACATAATCGGGTTTTAATCCTAGAATGAATGTGGGGAAACATGAAATTTGTTTACTTCCGAAATTTCCGATGTTCCCCAAACTTCCTCTTTTATTCTACAAAATACCCGAAATTAATCCCGTAACTCAATAACTGTTTTTTTTTTTTTTTTGAATCT
The DNA here is from genome assembly GCF_026930045.1 of Uloborus diversus. Taxonomy (NCBI): domain Eukaryota; kingdom Metazoa; phylum Arthropoda; class Arachnida; order Araneae; family Uloboridae; genus Uloborus; species Uloborus diversus. The sequence goes on from NW_026558624.1 coordinate 141,633, forward strand.
CCAAGTAAAGATAAACAATTGCTGTAAAAGTTGTTTCCGTGCAAGCGCAGTGTCAATGCAGGGAAACTAGCACCTCTTCACTGTATTATGGGTGGGTTGGTTTTGGTCTAAAACAGAGTTTCCCAAACTTCAGACCTCCTCGGAGCCCCTACGAAAGAATTACAAACTTCGCGCCCCCCCCCCCCCCCCGCTCATTGCGAGCGCAAAAAAAAAAAAAAAAAATTGTCACAGTTAGATCTATTTTTTTTTCTAATATATTTTTACACTTTTTTCCTTTAAATTTATTTATTCATTGTTCTGTATGTTTTTCAGAGCTCTTGTTTGTTTTTCATTTCTTACGTTTCTTTCTCTCTTTTTTTTGAGTTATGGAAGTAAATTTTTTTTTTTGAAATTTAAGAAGGGATAAAAACGTTATCGCCAAATTTCTACAAGTTTTCTAATAAAAATGAACTTTTGAAGATAGTGAACAAAACACTGTTAGCCTAGTTTAAGTGTGGTATATTCAGTAAATTTCCGCCCAATAGCCTGGGCTAAAGCAGAAATACATCGCCAGCTCAGTCATTTCCAGCCGAGGACTGCAGTTTCGTGCTTATTAGCACTCATCAGCCAAGCATAGGAAAGTGACTGAGCTGGAGATGGAAAAACCTCTTAATTTACCGAACATACCATGCCTTGCCTTCAATCCTCGAGGTGAACCGAACCATTGCTTCTGTCACTCGTCTGGTCTGCGCTAATTCTATATTAGCTATAGTCAGGGGGCTACGGGGGAAGAAACTGCATTTTGTGATAAAATTTTGAAACTTGGCATGTTTGTAGACATTGTATATATAAATATTTTAGGAAGGGGAGGCATTCCGAAATCCCCCCCCCCAAAGCCCTCTTGGCGGCCATTTTTGATCGAAAACCAAAAATAGTGATTTTTTTAAAAACAAATTGTTATAATTTTTTAAATTATTGCTTGTATCACTCCATAGATGTTAATTATATTTTTTACCGTTTAAAGCTCCATTAAACTTCTGATTTCCGAAATAATTTCACAAAAAGTGGTTATTTAAAAAAAAAAATCGATATTTTTAATTTGTAAATTCTCTGACGTGAATTTTCTCCCCTCATTACATAATTACTGGTTTCTAAATTTAATTAGGGTTATATCAAACTAGGGTTCCAGTTATCCGAACTCTAATTGCCCGAACTGTCCAATTATCCGGTCATGATGCACCTCGTTTTTATGACCGAGCTGTCATAATCGAAACTATTCCAAAGAGTATAAGAGAAAAAAGATTTGAAGGAAAACAGGTGAAATTAATGTCAAGACAACATAATTTTAATAGAAAGAAATGTCTTCTTATTTCTATCATTACTATTGTTGCTGTTGTTAATTCTCCGTTACCCGATTGATCACTAGTAAGCTTTTACTCATTTTATGGGAAAAAAGACATACCTAAAGTGTAACAGGATCCAACATTGTTTAGCACAAATAAACAGATTTCAGAATACACGTGTTTCGAGGTTTCAAGGAACCCCTTTTTCAATTCAAAGGTGTTCTGTGTTTTTTTCCTATTTTATTCCTATACTAAACGATGTACATATATTTTTTAGTAAGTATGCTCGATTGTTACCATTTTTCATGAAATATCTTCTTCTTTAACCCACAAACCTTCCAGACGTACACAAAGCCTTCGAAGAAGGAAGGTTTGTTGTAAAAAAGACAATAAACTTGTTTTCTGTAATTGGATTGTACCATGCTAACATGCAAAAGCAAAACAATGCGGTGGTGAAAGGAGACGGGGGTATAATTGGTTTATCACAGATCCAACTGCGTTAAGAAGATGGATGTTGGTTGGTCTTGAAGTTATCGATTTTTTACCCAATTTGAAAAAGTTACTTTGGCTCATTTAAAGAAACGCTGTATATACGCAATGAAGAAATGTTAAGTTTCCAAAGTCTGTTTTCAAGAAAGGTCTTGAAGAGTCAGGCCTTGAAGAGCAATAGCTGAACATAGAAATCCATTTTTTGAAACATCGAAAGAATTGTTCTCATTAGAGAGGAATATAGCAGTAGACGAAGAATATGTGGAGCAACTCATGAAGATTGGGCAAGTTGGGGAAAAAAAGTTACAACAAATTCATAGAGAAAGGAATTGTGACTCAAAAGTCACTTCATATTCACGGGTAGAAAAGGAAACTTTTTAGTCTTTCATTTTTACAGAAAAACCAGTAAGTCTGTTTAGTGAAAAGATTAAAATTCGATGGAGATTCAATTTCAGAGCTTTTCATTATTTGCGATATCGTACATTTAAACCTGGATGAATTTCTCCTTTATGAAAATCAACCTCACCCTCCATCGATTTCAATAAATGGAGCTCTTTGAACGTGAAATAAGTCTAGTTATTAACATTCCTGCTCAATGAATTAAGTAATAGTATTCCTACTGATGAAGACTACTCGGGAGAAGATGAAAACGTTTTGAGAAAGGATGCTGAAGATGAAAATTATGAATCCTAATTTTAGAATAAGTGCTGAGATACATTGTGATGCTATTGTCTATGATGGTTCTTTCATCGTTCACATAAAACGAAATAGGACCGAAATTTTTTTGTTTTAGTATCTGAAGTCTATTTAGGATACAGATGCAAGACATATAAGAGGAATAGGAGAAATCAGTGGCGGCTCGTGGAAGGGGCCAGAGGGGGCCCGGGCCCCCTCACTTTTTTCAGAAGACAATTATTTATAATTTTTATTTATTTTCCTTTTTTTTTGTGCATTCGTGCTTGAAATTAAAAAAAAAGATTGTATCGTATTATCCTGCATATAATCCGCAGATTATCTGTTAAAAAGTGTAAAATTAATGAGGTGCGGATTATACGTTGTCGCGTGTGTGTGTGTGTTTTTCTCCTCAACACCAATGCATTGAACTTCAATATTTACAGCAGGATTCGCAGAGACCGTTACCCTACCTGTATGCTGTTTATTTTACACAGTTTGAATGTTCTTAAGCGATTCAGGCTATGTAAAATAAACAACAGTAAAGGAAGAAGCCTTCATTTGCATAAGATTAGACCGTTTGCTCCTTTCTTGACTCTTTGTCTTCAAGTAATTAGCTTACTATAACGACAATTTAGAGAAGTAATCATTATTTTTTAGACTATTTTCATATTAGTTTTGAATATACCTTAAAAGTTATTACTTCTTCATGTTTTTAATTTAGTTGCGAAAATTAATTTTATTAATTTAACAAAAAAAATTTAATATTAAAAATATATATATTTTTCAATTTTTTTTTCAAAAACCAAAGGGGGGGGGGGCGAGGCGAGTGCACCCGTGATCTGGCCCTCTCACCTTTTCAAGGCACGAGCCGCCACTGGGAGAAATATATCATTTTGGAGAAAATGGTTTGTTTCCAGAGAACTGGATCAGTTTCCTCCGGAATGCAGATAAGAAGACTGAATTGTTTTCCATGATTGCACTGCCTATAGCATCTTGATTTGCTCTTAAAGATTCGACGGAGATTTTCATTTCATATGACACCTCTAGCTCCATCAAATCACGAGGAAGCTGATTGTAGGATCTTCGGACATGTTTTGGATGCTGCAGAAAGAGGATACAGAAGCATATGAGTAAGAACTGTTGGCGCCCGCTGTCATTTTAGGCATATCATACTTCCATGAGTTGTACAAAAAGGGGAGAAAGAAGATGGGGCTTACATTTGTAGCTGGAAAACACTTTCGACTAATACTAGTCCAAGATTTTGCTCACAAATTCGGTCAACAAAAAGCAGTTGCTTAAAGAGGATTCTACTCATTCTCAGGATGTGACACGACCTCTTTGTTGCAAGTCGGGGAAAATTGACGATGTGAA